>NW_024467579.1:1375104-1375858 GCF_000804445.1 Metarhizium album ARSEF 1941 | reverse complement strand
AGAGAGCAGCTACTTTAGCTTAAGTACTTAGTAGTATTATATTGCTAGCTAATAGTAAGCTACTCTCTATAAAGTTTAAAAAGTATTTATTTATTTGTTTATACCTATAAGTTTAATAAGAGAGGTTATCTTAATAAATGCAAAGCATGTATCTATATATACAGCGATTTGCAGGACTGCTCTATAATTAAACAAACTTATATAGTAACGCTTATAGTGTATGCATTTTAAATTATAATAGCGCTAGCTGCTAGGTATAATATAGAATTACTGCAATTTAATGTTAAGAATGCCTTTCTATATGCAAAGCGTAGCAAGTATATAATACTAGTAATATGTAAGCTCTCTAATAGTTACAAAATACTAGGGAAGTGCGTTTAATTACTTAAAGCCTTATATAGGCTATAAGACTTACTAAGCTTATAGTTTAAAGAGCTAAGTATAACTCTTAAAAGAGCTAGGCTTAATTTAAGTAAAGAAGAACTATATATCTTCTTTAATAAAGCTTAAAATATTTATTTAATATTCTTTATAAATAATATTATACTCACTTTTTATAAGGGAAAAGAAGTAAGATAAGTAGTAAATTATATAGTTTAGTGCTTAAAGTAAGTATATAATTTAAAAGAGAAAAGCAAATTAAGCTTCTTTTTAAGTATTTAAGTTATTAAGAATAAACTATACTAGAAAATTTTCCTTTATTATAAGGCTTATATAGAAAAGATTAGTTAAAAGTTTAGTTAAGTCGAGGAAG
>NW_024467579.1:1358572-1375054 GCF_000804445.1 Metarhizium album ARSEF 1941 | reverse complement strand
TATTAGTAAGGCAACTAAGCAAGAAATTAAAGCCTACTAGAAAAAGGTTAGCTCTTTATTATATATAGTAATTATAATTAAACTAAATATTACTTATACTACTTTTAAGCTTTTATAATTTCTAATAAACTTAAGCCTTAAGTATTAAAAAGTAGTAAACTAAGCTATTTAATACTTAGCTTTAATAAGTAAAGTTACTCTTTATTATAGTAGTATAGAGGGAAATTAAAGCGTTAAAAGTTATAAGTAACACTTTATATATAGATAATTTAAGCACATAAAGGTTATTATAAGAATATATTATTATGTTATTTAGAGGTCTAGTTATCTAGAAAGCTATATACTAAAATATAGTAACTATATTTATAATAAAGGCTAAACTACTTACTTTATAATAAGTAGTAAAGAAAATTATAGCTTTAAAGTGCTTTTTTTATAATATTTATTTTAACTTAAAAGAGAATTATAATATTTAATATAATAATTATTTAGGACTAGGACTTAGTTATTGTTTTGCCCTTAAAGGCACTAGAGGTCTTTACAGTAGTTAGCCTCTAGGCAGAGAATAGGCTAGCGCTAGCTTAGACTTACTATAACCTTCTTTATATTATTAAATTAGAAAGTAGATATAATAATAGCTACTAATAATAATTAGCAATTTTCTAGAGTTAAGCTTAATATAGAGTAGATATAAAGCATATATATATAGATAATAAGTTCTAACTGTATTTAAAGGCAATAGCAGCAGCAGTAGAGGCAATAAGAATAGTTCTAGCAAGAAGTTAGCTAGAATCTATATAAAGACTAGCTTAGGCTTAGCTAGACAGTAGGTAAGGCTAGTATATTAGTAAGATTTAGTATATATTAAGAGCAAGAGGTTAAAAGAGGAAGAAAAAAGAGAAGAAAGTTAGAGGGAGTTTAGCTAGCTTTATATTTAATAAAAGCCTAAATTTAATATAGCAGCTATATTAGCTATAGCTAGCTGTAAGGCTAAGAGGTAATTTATATATAAAATAAATATAAAGTAAATCTAAATATATAAGCTATTATAGCTAAACACTAGATATTTATGCTAGCAGCTATATAATAGCATAGAACTAGGCTAGCCTACCCCTCAGAGAGCAATAAATATTATACTATACTAAGATAGTTTGTGTCTTTAGAGAGCAGGGATAATTAAAGACTAATAAATAGAACAGAGAATTAAGCAGGCATAAAATAGCTCTAGCGTAAAGCTAGAGTTAAGCTATAGCTAGCTGTAAAGCTAAGAGGTAATTTATATATAAGACAGAAGTAAGGTAAATCTAACTATATAAGCTATTATAACTAAATATTAAATATTTATACTAGCAGTTATATAATAACCTAGAACTAGACTAGCCTACCTCTAAGATAGCAACAGATAATATACTATATAGAGATAAATTGCATCCCTAGAGAGAGGGAATAATTAGAGGCTAGAGAATATAGCAGAAGAATAGATAGAAGCAGTATAGCTCTAGCGTAGAGCTAGAGGCAGGCTTAGTTTTTAGGGGTTATTAGCCCCTCTAGAATATAGCTAGTAAAGCTAGCAATATTTATGTACACGCAGAAGACAGGCAGATTCTAGCCGGCATAGAGCTAGAGCTGCTCTAGAGAGCAAAAACAGAAGCAGATAGAGTTTTTCTTTCTACTCAAGAGTTTTCTAAGCTTAATATAAGAAGAAGATGTACTAGTTATATAGCTTTATAGCTATCTAGGGTATTTAATATAATATAATAATTAGTAGATAATTTATTTTATACTTAATTTAAGTAAGTAAATTAATATATATTTATACTATATTAATATTTATAATATATAGTTAAAATAAAAATATAAAAAAGAAAGCTTTAAAGTTATATATTTACTTATAGCTAAAATACTTACTAATAAATTTATAAAGGTATTAAATAAGTAGTATTTTAAATACTTTAAAGGCCTACTTAATTTAGTTAATTTAAGTAGCTAAAGCTAACTTTTATAATATTATAATTATATAAATAAAAGTATAGCTAAAAGAGAGTATTAAATTAATTGCCTCTTAAATATATAAGTACTTACTTCTTCTTTTTTAAGTAAAGTATACTTAGAAGGTAAATAAAATTATATAAAGTAATACTAAAATACTAAATACTAAAATACTTATAAGCAAAAGTAAGCTACTACTTATATTAAAATATATATATAATAAAATAATAAAAGTAAAGCTTACTTCTTAATAATTAAGTCTATAATTTAGTTAAGTAAAGCTTTTATATAAGCTTTTTTTTCTCTAGCTGCTAATAAGCTCTTAGTAGTATTATTAGCTTTAATACTAAGTATAAACTCTTTATATATAGAGTTAGACTTTATAAGAAAGTTAAGTTATAATTAAAGTACTTAATAGTACTTATTATATATTTATAGCTTAAAGTATTAAAATTAAGTATAGAATTAAAGGTAATAAAATATTAAAAGCTTATTTTACTATTTATACTTAGTGCTAATAGTATCTACTTAGCAATAAAAACTAATATAGTATAACTATATATATAATTAGTAATTAGCTAATTAGAGAAGTAAAATTTAAGCTTACTAAAGCTAGTAAGTATAATTGCCTACTTTATATAAGTAGTATTATTTAGAGCAACTAGTAGTTACCTTAAAGTAGCAATCTTTATTGCTTTTACTTATAATAGCTATATAAATATATCTTTTATAAAGTATATTATATAGTATATTTAGCTCTAGAGATTTAGTTTAATAGTTAGTATATAAGACTTATAAAGTAATACTTCTAAGTATAACTTACTCTCTATACTTTTATAGGCTTAGCATGCTATAAAAAATAATCATATATAGAGAAAGAAGGTATTACTAGCGCCTTCTTAGTATTAAAAGTAGAAGTAGTACTACTAAGCTGCTCCTTAAATATAGTAGATATAAATATACCTTAATTTACTAGTACTAGCTGCTAGTAGTTAGTATAAATAGACCTACTTAACTTAGTAGGCATAATAATAATAATAATAGTAATAATTAAAATATAAGCTTATAAATATATAAAGGCAGTTGCAGAAGAAAGAAAAAAGAGAGCTTATAATACTCTTAGAAAGTATATATAAATATAAAGAGCAGCTAGCTAATAAGTATATAGTACTTACTTTTAATTTACCTAAAAAAATAGTATAACTATACTATATAAAATAATAAAATTAAAGTAAATTAAAAGTATTAGTAAGTATATAAAAGCTTTAATTAAATACTCTATTAAGTATATACTTATATAGTTTAAAGCTTATAATAGCTTTAAATATAGCTTTAATTAAGAGGTATATTATATAGTAATAATATACCTATATACTTTAGTATACCTACTTAGAGCTAATAAATATATATATATATAGAATTAAGTTAATATACACTTAATATATAGAGCTAAGTGTACTTATTTAAAGAGCGTATATAATTCTCTCTTTTGTAGATTAATTTAAGGCTTTTAACTATTATCTGAGTGATATCTAGCTTGGTGCTACTGCTATTGTGTGACAACAACGCGTCGAGCGCCGTGGTCCACTTTGCTGCTCATTCAAAAGCTGCCGGTGGCTTTTTACTCTGTTTAATTTCCAACCAACGCTGTGCGCTGACTCTGAACTCCGGAGACGATATTAACCAAACCCGTCTGGTTATCTTGCACAATCATGTCTCCTTCCTCCAAGAAGCGTGCCGCTGATGCCTCCGATGTGGATCAAAAGGTGTCCAGTAAAGCCCTGAAGAAGACCAAACACAATGTCGCCGCAGATGGCGAAGATGACGAGGGCAACCCATTTTGGGAGGTCAGCTGTGCAACTTGCATCTCTTGTGATACTTTGGCTGAGTTGTTGGGGCTAATTAATCGTACCGCAGCTCTCAAACAAGCGGCGCGTGGGAGTCTCGCAATTCAAGAACGTCTGCCTCGTTAACTTGAGAGAGTATTATGAGAAGGATGGCAAAATGCTCCCAGGGAAAAAGGTGCGTATCTTGAGTACAGTTGCACCTTCCAGCTTCGGTGCTCATACTCACTCGACAACCAGGGAATTTCCCTTTCCGTAGCACAGTACACGGCGTTGTTGAAGGCCGCTCCTGGTATTAACGCCGCACTTCGACAAATGGGCCAGTCGGTGGAGGATATCGGCGACCTCGGTGATGCTTCAGTCGAGACAGCAAAGAAAGAGAAGAAAGCATCCAAAGCGAATATTGACGCGACAAGCGACGAAGAAGAGGGCTAGAAGGCCTCCCTCCACGGCAACAAGAACAAGAAAATGAGGCGGAGAGACTAAGAGATGATGGCGATGCTGGCCAAATTCTTTGCAAGGCGTTGGGGACTTTTGCTGCCACTTTTCAGAACCCCAGTTTGGATTAAGAGCGCTCGACAAGTGCTTGACTGTACTGATGGATGATGCAGCATCATTTATTTTTCCTCCCAATTTGCCAACTGACGACACAGCAAGTTGGCTCTGGAGGGATGATGGAGATATGATGCAGAATTCTACTGCCGTGAGGGAACACGAGAGCGTGGACGCTCGTATTGTTGCATGTCTCGGGCGGCTGGCCGTGGGATGGACAGAGTTTCTAGCGAGATGAGATGCACAAAACTTAGCTGTATGTATGTACTCCTTCTTTGCTCTTCAATAGGCAGGAAACGAGGGTTTCGTTGTCCAAGTCAGGCCTGTGCTCATCATGACCTGGGCACCCAATGCACGCAGATTCACGAATGCCAATGTATGCTAGACACTCTGAAACCGTGAGCGGAGCAAGGAGCCGAACGATGAAGTAGGCTCAAGACCGAGTGCATACTCGGGACGGACGATGGCTGCGGCGATGCCAGGGCCGAAGTTGCTCATGGAGCGATCCAGAGACTGAGTAGTAATAAGTACGCTTGTGCATGGGGATATGTGATGTAACTATTTAAATGTTCATTTACCCTTGATGGCTTCTACGGGTATATAAATGTCCTGGCATAATCCTCTCTACGTCTCCATCCCTGTCCTTTCCTTGTCAGGTCAACTATGGCTCAACTTTGAGGATTGCATTGTACAGACTTGGGGGAGCCGTTCATTAATTGATGACTAGTAAAAAAAATAGAAGATGGCCATTTGTACCTCCACAATGCTCCCGTGGTATCGCCATATAAATATTGGCAGGCTTCGGATCGCATCGTGGGTCACTTTCATAAAGCCTATCTTTGGGAAGATCACACGGCGGTTCTTGCCAGATCCCTTGTTCATAGGAGCATTGTCGTGATGGGGTCGCCCTAAGAGACAGTATGTCATGACACACCCAAAACCTGGCCTCTGGCTGCCATTTGAGTGCTGACTGCGCGCTCAATGTTAACTCCAAGTAGTTACGGATTGGAATACACGCCAACTTCGGTGAGATGCGGATACGGGGATGGATAATCTGATTGGTGTAGAGTTGACTTTGTAGACCCCGCCGCAAAACGTACCAGACCGCAACTGGACACGGGTCCCAGGACGTCGGGCCCCTATTGGACAGCCGCTAGGAACCCCTCTGCGCCCCTGCAACATCGCGGTCCGTCCGGGACAAGGTGGGGTTTCAGGAGTGCTGCTGCCGTGCGGCATCTGACGTCCCCGGTCCGTCCTTGGGACCGGCATCCATTCATCTCGTTCCTTCCCTGCCGTTTTGCTTTTGCTTCCTCCCCATTGATGCTGGAAGCTTTGCTTCACCAGTCCCGTCTACACTGCGGTCGTTGCCGTCGCAACCTTTCTCCATGGGGACGAGCACCTGAACAAAGTCTCGGTCGATACAACTCCCGCAGGACGCTCCTTCGGCCCCAAGCACCATCAACAGTGTTTTCCATGTGCGGCCGCCCTCGCTCCCGAGATTCGCATCGCCGTTGAGCCAATGCTCAAATCCATGGTTTGCCTTGACGCAGATTCTGGTGCGCTCCCGCAGCATTCAACATGAGGCTCCCATTCCAAACAGGGCTCGGCCGTGTTGAATCCGTCCACGGCTACACTGGTGTGCTCGTTCCGTTGGAAGAAGCACACCTCCATAGCAAGTCTGCAAGGTCCGGCCGTACTGAATACGAATCACGACGAGACAGCCATGACGACGACGTCGAAGCCGGCGCCGCCGAGGGCAAAGCCGAGGAGGACAGCGAGACCCAAGGAATGCTGCACATGGAGGCGGCCGAATACACCATCGACGGCCTGCGAAAGGAGACGAGGAGGGGCCGGCAAGGCCAGTGGACGACATACGAGATCAAGTCGAAGCTCATCAACAAGGCCATTGGGGATATCGGCATGGGAAAATACAATTGGCAGTTGTTTACACTCTGCGGTTTCGGGTGGTTCGCCGACAACCTTTGGCTGCAAGGCGTGTCCCTCACCCTGCCGTCACTATCTGCCGAGTTTGGCGTCTCAGAAAAGACAGTCAGATACACGACAAGCGCTCTTTTCGTCGGCCTGTCTCTGGGGAGCTTCATCTGGGGCATCGGATCCGACCTTGTCGGCCGTCGCGCCGCTTTCAACTTTACATTGCTCATAACCAGCGTGTTTGGCATCTCGTCAGCCTATGCACAGAGCTGGGGGGCCGTCAGCTTCCTCTTCGCCGCCTTGGGCTTCGGCGTGGGCGGCAGCTTGCCCGTGGATGGTGCATTGTTCCTCGAGTTCCTCCCAGACGCGTCTAGTTCCCTTCTCACCTTGCTCTCGGTCTGGTGGCCGGTCGGTCAGCTAGTTTCAAGCCTAGCAGCTTGGTACTTTATCGCCAACTATGCCGCGGACCGAGGTTGGCGGTACTTTATAGTCTCCATTGGCGTCGTCACATTCGCCATGTTCGTCATCCGGTTCTTCATCTTCCGCCTCTTCGAGTCTCCAAAGTTTCTCCTCAGCAAAGGCCGCCAGGGCGAGGCCGTGGCAGTCGTTCACGGCATCGCCTACACAAACGGGACAAAGACTTGGCTCACGTCGGAAATCCTGGACCTGGTCGCTGCAGACGACGACTCCGGACAGGAAGCCTCGGGGCCACACCGTCCCGGCTCATCCAGGCCCAGCGCTCTGTTCAACAAGCTAAAGGGGTTCTCGGGAGCGAGGCTCAAGCCCCTCTTCGAAAACAAGACGTTGGGCTGGGCCACAGCCCTCATTTGGTTCTCTTGGGCCAGCATTGGGATGGGTTATCCTCTTTTCAACGCCTTCCTTCCGCAATACTTTTCTCACAGCCACGGCGGCGGAGCCGCTGACCAAGTGCCATCCGAAACATCGGCAATCTCAAATGAGACGTACCGAAACTACGCCATCACTTCCGTCATGGGCGTGCCAGGCAGCGTGCTGGCCGCATATCTTGTTGACTCACCTTCGCTTTTCTTCGGCCGTCGCGGCACCCTGGCTGGTTCCACCCTCGTGTCCGCGATATTCCTCTTCCTCTTTGTCATGTTTGGCACGACGCCCACCGCCCAGCTGGCCTTCTCCTGCGTGGCCGCGTTCTCGCAGAACATCATGTATGGTGTATTATATGCGTTCACTCCCGAAATCTTTCCCGCCCCCGTCAGAGGTGCCGGAACGGGAGTGGCAAGCTTCCTAAACAGAGTTACTGGGTTAGTAGCGCCGATTTTGGCTGCGAGTATTCCTGGAGATGGGGCAACGATCCCCATTTACCTGTCTGCTATTTTGATTTTGTCGGCGTTTGTGGGCATTTGTCTGATTCCAATTGAAACAAGAGGCGCACAGCGTCTCTGAACAGTCGTCACTTGGTCCGGAAATACGTCCGGGTCTGGGCTGCATAGACTGGCATGTGTGTCCGCGGACGAACATGCAGGCCTGTGTTTTAGGGGACATGAAGCGAATCGTATATTTTCTCATTATACTCTAATCGCGTTTGCTAACGCGATGTTGCGCATTGTCGGGGCCGAGTGCTAGATGTCATTGTCTATTGTATGTCAAGTCTAGCGCAAATATACTCTTGTCCGAGTTGTACATGTCTCAATGCGAGCTGAATACCCAAAGGAAAAGCAGACGAAAATCGGACGAGATAATTCTATCTATTTCCCTTTGCGCCGCTGGGGGCATCTATTCTTCGCTTCGCGTACGACCTGCCCATGGCGTCTCTCACCATGGGGTCCGCCCGAATGGTATTTTGCACAAGCCACTCCCTCATCTTGCTCTGCAGGTTGTGAACGCTGGCCGAGTCGCCCTTGAAGGGCGCGACCTCCATGTCCATCAGCCGCGCGGCGTCAGCATCGAGCTGCTTCGACAAGGTCTCGAGCCGCGTCAGGTTCTCCCGCAGGGACTTTTCGTCGTGGGCCGCCGCCGTGCCCTTGGGCCCGGCACCCTGCACCAGCAGCGGCCCTATCTGCGACAGCGCAATGTACACGGTCAGGACGAGCTTTCTGAGCAGCGCGATGAACTGGAACGGCAGGTAGGCGTCGCGAAAGGCGACCCGCGTCATGAATGCATTGACGGCGTTCAAGAGCGGCGGGAAGGCGGGCCTCGTGACGATGTGGACTTCCATGAGGCACAGCGCCACGAGGATGAGCCACCTGTAGAACTTGGCGAATTCAAAGTACCCGAACAGGCCGAGGAGGTAGATGGTGGCGGCGGCGACGCTGTAGTGCGGAAGGGTGTTGTACAGCAGGCCCTGTGTGACAAAGTCCTTGATGGTGACGCACTTTTCCCAGCTGTTTATGGCGTCGCCGAACCGTTGGTAGGCGAACCGCTTGGCGGCATCCTGAAGCGTGTCCGAAGCGAGCTTCAGATGGATGAAGACGTTGGCCGACTCGGCGGCCTCCTCGGCGCTCGTCTTGTCTGGGTGGTGCAGGGCGGCGAGCCGGCGGAAGCGGGACTTGACCTGGTTCTCGGTGGAGGAGATTGGCAGGCCGAGGTCTGCGTAGTAGGTGGACTTGCGGCGGAGGTCGTGGTCGGCTTCGTAGATGGTGTAGAGTAGGTAGGCGGCCACGACGAGGATGTGGATCCGGCGGCGGTGTTGGGCGTAGCGCGGGGTGCCGGCTTGGGGCTTGGGGTCGCCGGCGCGGATGGTGATGCCGTAGTAGATGGTTTGGACCCAGGATGAAACGAGCTGGGGGGAAGTTTAGCTGACGGCGGTTTGAGGGACGGACGAGGGACGCAAGGGGGACGGAGGAGGGACGGAAGAGGGACGGAAGAGGGACGGAAGAGGAACGGGACAGGAACGGGAGAGGGACATCTTACGCCGGGGAGGAAGGACCAGCCTATTAGAGAGAGGAGCGCTGACATGGTGAGCGATGAAGCATGACGATGATGTGCTGGTAGATGCGGCAGAAGGCAGAAAGCATGGTGAGGTGACTGTCCGTGTATCGGGCGCCTCTTAAGGACAGAGTGGCGCGCGGGATGGGAAGAGCCAAGCAGCAGGAGCAGGGTCCTGGCGGGGGCACCGACACCACAATTTTGCATACTACCAGGTCCTCCGTACGGAGTACTTGGAGGTACCGAAGTACTTTAGGCACCTAGTAGTTATAGCCAGTGACCTGACGTCTGTGGGTGGGGGCCGCCGTTACCGTCTGCGGTTGACATATTGCGACTCTGCGCTGCACCGCCAGTTGCGGCAGCAAACTTTGGTTGAGTGCGTGCATTCCGCGACCCGTAACAAGCCTAACAATGCTTCCCAGCTAGCTTTCGGCCCAGCTGCACGACGAAACGTCTCCAAAGACAGGAGGCCACACGTACCGCGAGATGCGAGGTCAGAATCACCGCCATGCCGCAAGGCGGACCATGTGCAGAGCTTTGTTTTTGAGTGAGCTCAGGGCAGGACGCCGCTGCTGATGGGCACTGTGCTTCAGTAAATGCATAAATAATGCATCCAGCGTCAAAGCAACAGCTGGCCACGGCCAGACCACATGTGCATTGTGCAGGCCCGGCCGGGCCAAGCCACGGAAAAAAGACTGACTGCCAAGTTGCTTAATTAAGCGCTCCAGGTGTCGCTTCTCCACCCCCAGAGTCCAGAGTTCAAAGTCCCGCGTCCAGAGGTCACGGCCACTCGAGCAGGATCAATTATTAGAACCAGACATTTGATCAGAGACAAGGGCGGTCGGCTCGTCAGTCAGCCATCACTCATCACGCATCACCCTTGACCTCCCCCCAATGCCATCTCGGGTTGGCGTGCCCCGTCTGAGACTCGGGCACATGGGCAATGGCATGTCTCGATGGGCTGGCCCATCTGCCGGCCGCTTTGAGGGAAGCATATAAAGCCGCCGTGCAAGATTTCTTCGATGCGGGCTGGTGGCCCATCGTGTCGTGGTCTTCGGTACGTCGTGTTTCGCTTCCATCGTCGTCTTCACGCCCATGTGCTTGGAAACTATTTGAGCGAGGCCCACGTCTCTAACGCGCCTGTCACGCCATGAAGCTTCGACGACTTGTGCCCTTTACGGCCACAGTCTTGGCCGCGTGCAATGGCCACAGCGAGCTTTGTGGCAAGAAATACTCCGAGGTGACGTTTGTGGGGAGCCACGATAGTGCTTTCGTCGGCAGATCACTTGCGCACAACCAGTATGTATCCGTGACAAAGCAGCTGAACCTTGGTGTGCGGTTCTTGCAGGCGCAGACGCACGACAAGCTCGGTACCATTGAGATGTGCCATACCTTTTGCTGGGAGTTGGACTCGGGCACGCTCAGGAAGTACCTGCAGGAGATTGCGGACTGGATGCACGGCAACCCGAACGAGGTTGTGACGCTGCTTCTGACTAACAAAGATGCCATTCCGGTTCGGCAATTCGACGCCGTCTTCCAGAGCACAGGCCTCTCTCAATATGCGTTCCATCCACAAGGTGTGCTGTCAAAGGACCGGTGGCCGACGCTGCAACAGTTGCTCGACGCAGAGACTAGGCTTGTTGTCTTTATGGGTAAGCAGCGATTGGCCTCGTGCCAGGACTGGGTCGATGCTTAGTTTGAATGGGTGTTGATCTTTGCGGTCCAGATTACCATTCGGATCAATCCAAGGTCGACTACATCATTGGCCAATTCGACTACTTCTGGGAGACGCCATACGGCATCACGGACAAAAACTTCCCGACATGCAGTGTCGACCGACCACGTGGCGGGGATCCGAAGACGCTTTTGGGAATAATGAACCACATGCTGAACTTCAAGATTGGCGACATCGTCGTCCCGGATCAGATTAACACCAAGAGGACCAACTCGGTGGGTTCCATCCTCCAGCAGGTCGACTTGTGTGAGAGCCAGGGCAAGCCTCAACCCAATGTGATTTTGGTATGTGTGCGATACAGGTTGCGTGTTGCCTTTGGATTGTGTTGGACGCTGACATCTCCTTGGACAGCTCGACCACATCAATATAGGCGAAGCGCAGCAGGCGCAGTTGAAGTTGAACGGTTTGGCATGAGCAAATTGGAGCCTGGGGCGAAGACCATTGCGGAATGATGATTGGTAAAGCATATACGAGCGTCTCATCGACGAAACAGGCGTGTCACTGGGTTGGGCTCTCTGTTTTTATTTTAATATATTTTTTTGTTTTGCATAGGCTGGATTCACAAGCAGTGAAGCGCATGCCAGTTGTGGCCGCAGCTGAACGCATTGACGGTGGTGACGACATTGGGACTTGGCTGGCGTTTCCGGCGCGCTCTGTGCGGATATTGTTGAATGGCGCCATGTCGTCTTGATAACCGTGGAGAAAAAGAGGGAAACGTTGCTCGAGAAAATGAACATGAATAAATGAAATGAAATATATAAAATAAAATATAAAGCCCAGATCCAAGATTCCCACGTTGTGCCTTGCCATTACTGGAAGTGTTCCGGCTTCGTGCTAACTATAAAAGCTCTGGCGTGAGGAAAAGCGGGGGGGCTGCTCCTGCCCCTGGTACGGGTTGGGCAGATTCGGCAAATCAGAACGCAGTCATTTCGTGGACAAGATCCGGACATGTGGCAGGCACCACGCACGCAAGCAGTGACATGCCTGCCTGCGCACAAGGTTCCGAGTCGTGAAGTTGAAGTTGCGCCTGGCGGCCCCAGGTACAGCCACACAACGCCAAGGGGATCAAGACCGGACTCCGCATGGCAACTGCGACTGACTGACTAGACTGACTCTCTCTGTGCGCGCGCGGCAACCCGCCCACTTTCCCGCCATGATGGCATGAGGTCGACTTCTGCCCGCTCTGAGGTAAATTAATTTTCAACCTCTCCAGCTTGCTTCACGGTACGCGTGGTGTGGCACACAGCCTCTCATCCTACACATCGTCGTCGACACAGGTCCCGCCAGCAGTTATGCTGCGGCCATCGCTTTGGCGTGCCGTGTTGGCCGCTGCCGGTAAGATTTCGCCCCGGGCCAACTGACGGCCTTCGTCTCTCTGTGCCGATTGCCTCTCGGCGACATCGCCTGGGTTGCGCACAAACAATGGCATAGCGCGCCGACATGAACAATGCTAACGAGTTACCGCAGCCTTTGCTCCTGCGACTCGCGCCCAGGATGCAAACCCCCCCGGTCAATCAACCTTCATATCCAAAGGCAACAACGTCGCCTTCGCTTTCACCGTCCCCCATGATGACGACAACCCCAGGGGCACATTTTTCAGCATCCGCGTCCCGAGGAAATACACCTGGGGCGGCGTCGGCCTGGGCAGCGACGACATGAAGGGTGCGCTGTTCCTCATCATCTACGAGAACGGAGACGGCACCAACGTCACCTTCTCACCGCGTGTGGCCCATGGCAACTACGAGCCCGCCTTCTTCCATGACATGCGGTGGACAGTCATTCCAAACAACACGGGTATTATTGACGACTACATGGTTTTCTCTGCCATGTGCACCGAGAGTTGTCGCACATGGCCCAGTGGGGACACGTCTGGTGGCTACATCGATGTCTCATCGCCGACGCAGAAAGCTATATACGCTGTTGGCCCTCAGGGAGTTCTCAGGGACGATAGCCCCAGTGCCGGGTTGAAGTTCCATCAAGAGCACGGCGTGTTTAGTATCGACATGGGGAGGACAAGAGGTGCCGCGGATGCGCCTGTCCTAAACAAGGATTCCAAGAGCGAGGGAACTGAACAGATATCCAGAGCTACAAACCAGAAAGACTTGAAGGCCGGATTTCATGCCGCGTTAATGGTTTTCTCCATATTGGGTGTGATAGGCATTGGCGGCGTTGTGCTCCTGCCCACCTTTGGCTGGGCAAAATGGCATCCCTTGAATCAGATTGTTGCCACCGTTGGCGTGCTGGCTGGTTTGGCCATAGGGATACTGGCCAGTTTCCACTATCAGAGAGTAGGTTCCGACTCGCAACACCATAGAGGGTTGTACGTTGCTGCTGCTAACACGGGCATACATAGTCTCGAAGCTTCAGGCACCCTCACCAAATTCTCGGCTACACCATTATCGCACTCATCATAGCACAGTTGGGGCTAGGAGTGAAACATCACATCAAACACCGGCGGACAAAGGCTTCGACCGTGTTTGGCAAGATACATGGGTGGATGGGAAAACTGATCCTACTCGCTGCCTTTGTCAATGGTATCATGTACGACTCCCGCCCGTCCCTCGCAGACTTGTCTCTCTACTTACTGACGTCTGTTGTAGTGGGTTTACCTTTGCTCTGAATCCCACGTCAGCCATCACCTTCGGAGCATTGGTAATTCTCGTTACTGCAACGCTCATATTCTTACGATTGCGGGTTCTCAAGAAGAGCCAAAAATTCCAACCTGTCAGTACTCAGCAGCAGCCCGTGTGGCGAGCGGACTCTGGCTACAACGCGGGATACTCTTCGGGCCCTCCGCCGGGCTACGAGCAACCGCCACAGCAGGTTGGCCTGCAAGCTATTGGGTCGCCGTCGAATAACTCACCCTGGAGCACTGGTGATAAGGATCGCGAAGACGAGCCACAGCTCGGAAGCGCTCAGAGACCCCGAGAGTTTGCATAAGCGTTGTTTGTGTGTTTTGTTCGGCCTAGTGGTCGCTGCTGTGGTTACAGCCCCCAATGCTGCGATTCCAGTGTACGAACTTTTGTGTTATTTTCTGGTCATTAAGGGTGGGGAGCCTCGGCGTTTGATATGCGTGGTACATGGGTCGTGAACAGGATGGATTTTGTCACTCTAAATCCTCGTTTGTTTCTTTTCTTTCCTCTCTCGATAAGTGGGCAAATTTTTATCGCCATCGTCTATCCAGTTGTTTCGTCATATAGCTTTTCTGCGTCTCGTCTAGCCAAATCTCATGCTCATCCTGGGACCTGAGGGCAGCGGTAGTAGGGCCGAGCAGCCCAATTACCGACGTGAGGAGTATGGAAATTCTTTTTGCTGATGCATGTTTCTGTTTGATACGAAACCAAGAAGAGAAGAGAAGAGAATAAAGAGAAAATCCGAGCGCTATGAGTTCGATCAAGTTGCTGTCTAATGCTGCTCACCCTCGTCCTCACAAGGTCTCGTGGGAATAAATAAGACGGTAGAATAGACTAGTTACAGACGAGAGAATATAACTTGGATCCGAAAGCTGAGGTAAAATACAGAGAGTACTCGGCTGGCACCGGAGACGCGATTTGGGCGCATGACACTTGGCCGCAAATGACGGTCCTCCTTGGATTAAAATGCTTTGTAGGTGTGCTTGCGGCGTCCTCGTTGAGAATAGACATTAGACATACGTAGGTGTTCGGGGGGGGAGTTGTGAAAAAGAGAGAGAGAGGGATAGATAGATAGATGGATAGTGTATTTAACGCCTTCTTAGGGCTAGTCCCTGCTCTAGTTAGAGCACTAGGCAGGCTAATGCTATACTATTTATATATAGCTATTTATAGCTAAAAAAACTTTAAAAAAAAGAAAAAAAGTAGAGTTATTTAGGCTTTCTTCTTTATTAATATATAAAGAAGAATATATTACTTTTTACTACTAGTTAAGCTCTCTCTTACTTTTAAAGCTAAGTACTTACTTCTACTTACTTTTTAAAAGCTAAGAAATAAAAAAGTAAGAGAGAAGTAAAAGAAAAACTTTATTTAGAAATTAAAAATATAAAGCTTATTTATTAAGTAGAAAACTTTTTATAACTAGCTACTATTTATTAATAAGCTAATATAACTTTATATTATTTTAGCTATAAAAATAACTAGTAGTTTAATAAGTTAATAAATAACTTAATATAATAAGTAAAAATAAACTCTTTAAAAAGTTTATAGTAAGTAAATATTTATTATTACTTATTACTATTAAAGCTATATTAAAGCTATAGTATTAAATACTTTATTAATAGCTTTATAAAGCTTATCTTTCTAGTAGCTTCTTAATAAGTATAAAGAAAGTAGAATTTTTTAAGAAAAAAGTTAAAAAGAGAGAGAAATAAATAAATAAATAAATAGTATATTTAATACCTTCTTAGAGCTAGTCTTTACTTTAGTTAAAGTATTAAGTAGGTATAATAGACTTAAGCTGTAGGCTTAAGTAGGTATAAAGCACTATATTAGTGCCTTATTAAATATACTTTAAATATATATTAAACTTATATATATATAATAAGTAGAAAAGAGAGAATAAAGAGCTTCTTCTTTCTCTCTTTTCTCTTCTTAAGTTTATAGTTAATACTAGTAATACTTATATATAGTAGCTTATAAAGCTAGTTCTTAATATACTATAAACTTTATTTTACTATAATAAATAAATATAGCTTAAGAAAAACTTTTCAGCCTTTAGTCTATAGTACTACTGCGCTAGCTTAAGACTACCTTTAAAATATAAATTAATATAAAAACCTTCTTTCTTGCACTTAATTGCCTCTACTTATAATACTATATAGTAGCTGCACTAAAGGCAAGGCAGTAGAGAAAATACTAATAGTTATTAATAGTAGTAATAAAGAGCTTGCCTAGAGTTACTACTACTTAAATATAAAATAAAAATAGTTTAATAAATAAAAACTAAGTAGTAATAAGCTACTTATAACTTAAGACTAACTTAATAAAACTTAAAAAGAAGTATATAATAAACTTATAAGCTATATTTTAAAGAGTAATACTTTTAAGAGAGCTTAAGTAATACTTTAAGTATATACTAAAGTAGAGATATACTAAGCTATAACTAAAGCTATAATTAACTATAATAATACCTTTATAACTTAAAGATAGTTATAAAAAGCTATAATAATAGCAGTAAAGAAAGCTATAAAGATAGCTAAAAAACTATAATTATAAGTAAGTATTATAGCTAGAGTATATTTAGCTTAAGCTCTAGCCTCTCTCTTCTTTCTATCTTAATATAATAATATTATAAAGTGCTTATAAAAGAAAATACTATTATAGAAGTATATAAAGAGCAGGCTATAGCTAATATAATATTAGCTATAAATTAAGCTATTAGCTATAATGCTATAATTACTATAAAGCGCCTACTAAGTAGTAATACTATAGTAACTTTCTAAAGAGAGGTAAATTAATATTAAGAGGAAACTAGCTAGATTTAAGCTGCCTTTAGCTTAAATATAACTATATACTAATAAGTACTTAGTATAATTATTAAAGAGTTCTCTACTAA
>NW_024467579.1:1351234-1358419 GCF_000804445.1 Metarhizium album ARSEF 1941 | reverse complement strand
ATATTTAATACTAAACTATATAATAAAGCTCTCTACTTAAAGTAGTACTTTAACTACTATAGTATTAAGTATATAGCTAAATACTATAAAGTAATACTAAAGTATAGCTAGTATACTACTAAGCGCTATATAAATAGAAAATAATTATATTTTATAATTATAAGTAATATTAAAAAAAAGTATACTTTATATAATAAAGTATACTTAGCTTAAAACTAAGCTTACTTTATTTTAAAGAAGTACTAAAATAAAGCTAAAAAAGAATACTTAGAATACTTAATAAAGTTTATAAACTATTAATATTTAAACTACTACTACTAGTAAATTATAATTAACTTTAACTTAAAGTTAGGCAGAGAATAGCCTGCCTGGAAGAGAGGCTATCTACTAGAGAGTAGAAATAGAACTAAGAATATAATACCTTTAGCTTAACAACTAGCTAGTATTCTACTATATATAAGCTGCCTTTTATTACTAAGAGATGCTATAATGCTAAGAATTAATATTATCCCTCTCTTCTAGAATGCTTAAGATACTATACTAAAATATTAATAAAAAGAATAACTTTATTTATATAGCGCTTTACTACTAGCTTAATATTAACTTAATAGTAATATAAAAATAAAATAAATAAAATAAAGCTAGCCTCTTAGCTTAGAGCTTAATAGCTATAAGCTAGTATACTACTAAGGCAGAAATATAGTATATATTTATACTTTATATAAGTCTAGCTTATAGTTAGTTAAGAATAGTAGTAAAGACTAAGCTAATATAAAAATTAAGAGAATTAAAGTTATATTACTATACTTAAAGCTTTATAAAAGCAAGAAGTAAAATATATCTCTATATAATATAGAGGTAAGAAAGGCTTAAAATAAATATATATTAGTTAAAGACTTTAACCTTAAGTACTTACTTTAAAATAAGCTAGAGAGAACTTATATAGCTATATACTACCTAAACTTATGTAGCTCCTAGCTCTACTCTGCAACAGAGAACTTAATACAGCCGACCTAGCTGTACGCCTAGAGGAGAAGGCAGACATTCTTACTGCAAGATTCTTCCTAGAGCTAACTGCTAATATTAGTAATATATTAGACTTAGCCTTTTGCTAGCTTAATAGCATGCTTATACTAGTAGACTAATAGTTTATAAATATTAATATATATAAAGCTCTTATAAAAATAGCAAGCTAGAAAGCCTCTAGAAATAATTAAATACTAGCTAGCTTTCTAAAAGCTTATAAAGCTCTTTTTATAAATATTCTTACCTACCTACTAACTAGAGTAGCTAAATATACTTATTTTCTAGCTTAGTTTTAAACTACTAAAGTAGTTATTCTCTATAAGCTTAAGAAAATATCTATAGACTTAAAGTAGACTAGAAAGTAGCACTCTATATTACTACTTAATATTATAAGTAAAGTATTAAAAGCTATAATAGCAGCTTAAATTATAGCTATTACTAAGGCAGAAGGTATACTTCTAAATATATAAATAAGTAATAAAGTTAATAAGTTAATAAAGATTATACTAAGAGTAGTTACTAAAGGAGTAAAGACAGCTTAAAGCTAGTATAGTATTACTTTACTTTTATAGCTAGATATTAGTAAATATTTAATATAGTTAGCTACTTAAAGCTGCTTGCTATATTACTTAAGGCAGAAGTACTAGAATAGCTTATAGCTTATATTTAAGCTGTTATTAACTTAAGAATAAGCTAGCTTTACTTTAATAGATAAATATTAAGAGTATACTAAATTCTAGCTAAATTACTATAAAGCTTACTTTTATTACTTATTCTCTTTCTTCTATATATTATACTACTATATACTTAGCTTTAAGTAGCTAATATAATTATAGTAGTAAGCTTTACTAATAATATAAATATTTTAGTATTTAAAAGAAATATAAAGTAAACTTAAAGGCAGCTTAAGAGCGCTTAAAATATTTATATAGTTTAAGTAAAAGAAGTAGAAGTTAAATTTAACTTAGCAAAAAGTAAGCTACTATACTTTAGCTAGGCTAGAGAGCTATATTAAACCTAGATATAGCTAGGCGCTAATAAAATTACACTAAAGAAGAGCTATAAGTTTCTAATTTAAATTAATAAAAAGCTAAAGTAGAACTATTATAAAGCCTAAATAGAGAAGAAATTAGCTATATAGTAGCTTGCTTTTACTATACTCTTAGCCTTAGCTTAAAGTAGTATATACTTTAGTAAAAGAGCTCTTTATATAGTAGTAGTTTAAAGTATTATTACTTATAGTATAAGTATATTTTATATACCTATTTAAGTCTAAGGCAAGCTTAAAGAAGTTACTAAATAACTTATAGTAAAGTAATTATAGTATCTTTAAGCTATTATTAAAGTATATAAAGCTATATTAATTTTATACTTAAAGATAGAAGTAGTAGTCTCTCTACTAAACCTTTATTTTAACTACTTAAAATATAAGTTTAAAGATTAATTAAAGAAGATAAATATAGTAAAATAAATTTAAACTACTTATAGTATAGTAGTAAGAGTTCTTAAGAAAAAGAAGAGGCTTTAGTAGAAACTAAATAAAAAAAACTAATAGTAAATATAAGCTTAAAGCTTAGCTAGAGCTACTAAGGCTATAATATAGTAAAAATAGTAATAGCAATAAAATAACTAGTACTAAAATATAAAGCTAGCCTACTAATAGTATAGTTAAGAAGTAATAAAAAATATACTTTTACTAAGTATATTAAAATAAATAACTTAGCTATATAAAAGCCTATATAAGCATAAAACTACTATATTAATTTAGCTATAAATAAGCAAGATAAAGCTAAATAAGTTTCTCTACTATAGGTAGGTACTTAATATAGAGTTGCCTTTATATTAATATAGCACTAAGAAGAAAGATATATACTATATTATTTTATTATGCCTACTTTATATAAGTATAAAACTATTAAATTAGCTGTAGAATAATAAAGAAGTTAAATAAGCTTTAGCTTACTTTAAGCTAGTAGACTTAGTAGTTTATTAATATAGGCTAAATAACTTACTACTAATTAGCAGCTAAACTAGCTAAAGAGTAGAAAGTAAAACTGCCTAACTAAACGCTAGAAGTAGAATTATAGTAATACTAGCTAAATACTAGCTTACTATTATAGTAATAGTAAAGTTAAATAATTATTAAATCTATTAAAGTAAAGTATATTAAGCCTATAGTATAAGTAGCTGCTACTACAGCTAAATACAGCTTAAGCCTAGGCTGCTCTTACTTTATTCTCTCTCTCTCTTTAATTCTACTACTAAGTAGACCTACAACTTATATAGGCTTATTTCTATATACTAAAGTTGCTGCTATACTTACTTATAGCTGCTCTAGATCTACTTATAAACCTCTCTTTATGCTTCTCCTTTTAAAGTTCTACTAAGTAGGCATACTTATTTATACTTATAAGTAAAGCTTTTATCTTAGCTATATAGCTAGTATACTTATTTAGAATTTAGACTAACTTTACTATAAATATAGCTATAGTAGTAACTAATACTATAATTTTCTCTAACTAACTTAAAATCTCTTTATAATAGTTTATACTATTATTTAATTCTCTAGCTAGTATTAAGCTAGACTAAGCCTACTTCTTTCCCTTCTAATTATTAGCTTTCTTTAAGGCCTTAAGGTTCTTAAAAAATTAAGAAGTAAACTGAAACAGCTAGTTAGTAATATTAAGCTAAAGGTAGAGTAGACTACTTACTATAATATATAATAGTATTATCTTAAAGACTGCCTCTAGCTTCTTTTAAAGGTATAAAAAGATAGAATAAGTCTTAAATATTATATTATACTATAGCTAAATTAAAGCTAGAAATAGTAAGATTTTAAAGTAACTTATAAAGATATAATAATTATTATAAATATAATAGTTAAAGTATAATACTATTTTTAACTTAATAATCTCTTAGTATAAATAAGCCTAGAGCTTATTTAGCTTTAAGTTAGTAGTAGTAGTAGCAGCTAAAATTTAAGTAATATATATTCAATACTCTAGATAGCTATAAAGCTATATAACTAGTACATCTTCTTTTTATATTAAGCCTAGAAAACCCTTTAGTAGGAAGAAAAACTCTGCCTACTTCTGTTTTCGCTTCTTAGGGCAGCTCTAGCTTTATACTAGCTAGAATCTGCCTGTCTTCTGTATATATATAAATATTGCTGGCTTTGCTAGCTGTATTCTAAAGAGGCTAATAACCTCTAAAAACTAAGCCTGCCTCTAGCTTTATACTAGAGCTATACTGCTTCTATCTATTCTCTTGCTGTATTCTCTAGCCTCTAATTATTCTCTCTTCTTAGAGATATAATTTATCTCTATATAGTATATTGTCTATTACTATCTTAGAGGTAGACTAGTCTAGTTCTAGGCTGTTATATAACTACTAGTGTAAATATCTAGTATTTAGTTATAATAGCTTATATAGTTAGATTTACTTTACTTTTATCTTATATATAAATTACCTCTTAGCTTTATAGCTAGCTATAGCTTAACTCTAGCTTTACGCTAAAGCTATTCTACGCCTACTTAATTCTCTATTCTATTTATTAGTCTCTAATTATTCCTACTCTCTAGGGATGCAGACTATCTTAATATAAATAATATTTATTGCTCTCTTAGAAGTAGGCTAGCCTAGTTCTATGCTATTATATAGCTACTAGTATAAATATTTAGTATTTAGCTATAATAGCTTATATATTTAGATTTACCTTATATTTATCTTATATGTAAATTACCTCTTAGCTTTACAGCTAGCTACAGCTAGTATAGCTACTACACTAAATCTAAGCTTCTATTAAATATAAAGCTAGCTAGGCTAGACTCTCTCTAACTTTCTTCTCTTTTTTCTTTCTCTTTTAACCTCTTGCTCTTAATATATACTAAATCTTACTAATATACTAGCCTTACCTACTATCTAGCTAAGCTTAAGCTAGTCTCTATATAGATTCTAGCTAACTTCTTGCTAGAACTATTCTTATTGCCTTTACTACTACTACTATTGCCTTTAAATATAGTTAGAACTTATTATCTATATATATATACTTTATATCTACTCTATATTAAGCCTAACTCTAGAAAATTGCTAATTATTATTAGTAGCTATTATTATATCTACTTCTTAATTTAATAATATAGAGAAAGTTATAGTAAGTTTAAGCTAGCACTAGCTTATTCTCTGCCTAGAGGCTGACTACTATAAAGACCTTTAGTGCCTTTAAGAGCAAAATAATAACTAAGTCCTAGTTCTAAAAAGTTACTAGTAAGTCTATATATATTCTTATTTCTGCCTCTATTCTAGCTCTAACTCTACGTATAGCTTAGTCCTGCCTGTAAAGTTATATGCATCTTATATATCGCTTAAATCTTAGCTGCTGCTACTGCTACTAGCTTAGAGCTAAATAGGCTCTAGGCCTATTTGTGCTAGGAAATTATTAAGTTAAAGACAGCATTATGCTTTAACTATTATATCTGCAATAATTATTGCGTTCCTATAAGTAGTCCTAATATTAAACCTCCTCTAGCTTTAATCTAGCTATAGTGCAATATAACGTCTAAGACTTATCCTATTTTTCCCTGCCTCTAGAAGGAGCTAGAGGCAGTTGCTAAGATAATGCTGTCTTGCGTTGTAGTAGGTAGTCTGCCTTATCTCCAGCCTAATGTCGCTAACCAGCTGTCTTAGTTTACTTCTTAATTTTTTAAGGATCTTAAGGCCTTAGAGAAGGCTAACAATCAGAAGGGGAAGGGCTAGGCCCAGGCCGGCTCAGCGCCAGCCGGGGGTTCCAATAACGGCGCGGACCGTCACAAGGAGATTCTGGGGCGGCTGGGAGAGATCGCCGCGTCGGTGGCCGCTACGGCCGAGTCTGGGGCTTAAGTAATATATAAAATATAAATAACTTTATAGAAGAAACTAAGCTATATATAAAGTTAAAGCTAGAATAAAAATAGAAATAAAGATATATATAGACTTACTAGTAATTTTTTAGAACTAAAACTTAGTTATTATTTTGCTCCTAAAGGCACTAAAAGTCTTTATAGTAGTTAGCTATTAAGCAGAGAATAAGCTAGTACTAGCTTAAACTTACTATAACTTTCTCTATATTAATAAATTAAAAAGAAGATATAATAATAGCTACTAATAATAATTAGTAATTTTCTAAAGTTAAGCTTAATATAAAGTAAATATAAAGTATATATATATAGATAATAAGTTTTAACTTAGTTTAAAGGCAATAGTAATAATAGTAAAGGTAATAAAAATAGTTTTAGTAAGAAGTTAGCTTAAATTTAAGTAGAAACTAGCTTAAGCTTAGCTAGATAGTAAGTAAAGCTAGTATATTAGTAAGATTTAATATATATTAAAATTAAGAAGTTAAAAGAGAAAGAAAAAAAGAGAAGAAAATTAAAAAGAGTTTAGCTAGCTTTATATTTAATAAAAGCTTAAATTTAGTATAGCAGCTATACTAGCTATAACTAGCTGTAAGGCTAAGAGGTAATTTATATATAAAATAAAAGTAAGGTAAATTTAAATATATAAGCTATTATAGCTAAATACTAAATATTTATACTAGTAGTTATATAATAGTATAAAGCTAGCTTAGCCTACCTCTAAGAAAGTAATAAGCAATATACTATACTAAAATAAACTATATCTCTAGAGAGAAGAAGTAATTAGAAGTTAGAAGATAAAGTAAGTATATAAGCAGAAGTAAAATAACTTTAGCATAAAGCTAGAGGCAAGCTAAATTTATAAGAACTATATATCTCTTTAGAATATAGCTAGTAAAGCTAGTAATACTTATATATATACAGAAGATAAGCAGATTCTAGCTAGTATAAAGCTAGAGCTAGCCTAGAAAGCAAAAATAAAAGCAGGTAGAGTTTTTCTTTCTATTAAAGAGTTTTCTAGGTTTAATATAAAAAGAAGAAGTACTAGTTATATAGCTCTATAGCTATCTAGAGTATTTAATAACAATATAATAAATAAATACTTTTTAAACTCTATAGAGAGTAACTTACTATTAGCTAGTAATATAATACTATTAAGCACTTAGGCTAAAGTAGCTACTCTCTAGGAAACTATTAATAACTAAGTATAACTAATTTATAAACTAATATAGTAGTATATTATATTCTCTAAATTAGTACTTACTAT
>NW_024467579.1:1281431-1347213 GCF_000804445.1 Metarhizium album ARSEF 1941 | reverse complement strand
GGCAGATAAAACTCTTTAAAGTAAAGAAACTTATAAATATAAAGTAGAGAAAATTCTAGTAGTAAAGAATATACTTAAAAAAAGTAGAAAGTAAAATATATATATTAAGTAGAAAGAGTATATTTAATTAATATAAAAACTACTTAAGAACTTTTAAAATACTATAGTACTTAACTAATTTAAAGCTAAGTAGAGAGATATATAGAAGTATAATAAGCTTAATTTATAAGTAATTAATTTCTAAATAATAGTATAAAGCATAAAGCTAATTAAAAAAATATATATATATATAGTACTAAACTATAATTATACTAGTACTAAAGCTAGCTAGCAAAAAAAAATTATTAAAAATTATTATTAAAAAAAAAATAAATAAAATAAATATAAAGCTTAATATATACTTAACTTATACTTACTATAGTGCCTACTAAAATAAGTTCTCTCTCTTATTAAAGAACTCTTAGTATATATTATTACTAGTTAAATTAATAAACTAGCTACTAAAAAAAGAAGAAAGTAAAGAGAAAATAGTATTTTAAATACTATTACCTTTATAACTACTTTCTTCTCTACTATAAAGATAAGTTAAGCTCTTAGAAGTATAAAAGTAAATATATTAGCTATAAGAAGTTGCCTTACTATAAAGTATATTAACTAAAGTATAAGTTAGCTTTTACTAATTAGTATACTTATAATATAACTTTATCTACTCTACTTACTACTTATATAGTATTTGCTTAATATTTTAAGCTATAATAGCTTAGCTCTAGAAAAAACTTACTAGTATCTACTAGTTTTTAGAGGCAGTATATGCCTGCAGTAAGTAGGTATTAACGCGCTAGTAAGCACTAGCGCCTGCAAATTAGCGCTAGCAGCTGCACTACTAGAAGACAAATTAAGTAGTATATATAAAGAATAGATAGAACTAGAGGTAATATAAGCCTGCTTTAATAATATATTAAATTTTTTAGTAGTAAAATTAAACTATATAGAAAATTTAGTATATATATTAAAGCTTTTACTTAACTTTTTATATATAGTAAATATAATATACTTATTAGTATTTATAATTTACTATATTTTCTTTTATTAGTAATATAGCTTAAAGTTTAAAGTATAAAAGTATACCTTTTAAATATACTTTTTATAGGTTTTATAGTACTACTTATAAGCTATAGTAAAGCTAGAAATATAACTAGTAGAGCTAGTATTAATAAGTTTATATTAATATAGTATATATATTTCTAAAACTTTCTCTTTATTAAAGAAGTTATTATTATTAAAGTTACTTTCTATAGTATACTTACTTATATAGTAAGTATTAAAGTATTATAGTAAACGTAGTAGAAGCAGAAAAGAGAGTATACTAGCAGTAGTCTAGCTAAAACTAAATTAGCTATATAGTATAAACTATATAGTACTTAGAGCAGTAGAAGCAAAATAAAAGCAAAATAAAAAGAGAGGTATATATAGTAGCAGCAATCTTTAAAGATAAAAGTTTTTAGTTATATAAAAAAAGTATTGATAATATATATTAAAAAAAAAATAATAAAAATAAGTAGTATAAAGTTGCTAAACTATTTATAAAGTAGAAGTATATTAAGTATATACTATATATAAAAAATATAAAGTAGAGATATATAGTTGCTAGAGAAATTAGTACTATATATCTACTTTTACTATATAGTAGTAATATAAATAAACCTACTAAAAGAAGAGTATATAATAAACTTAAGCTATAAGCTTAAGTAGATATAAAGCACTATATTAGTACTTTATTAAATATACTTTAAATATATATTAAATCTATATATATATTATAAGTAGAAAAGAGAAAACAGAGAGCTTCTTTTTTCCCTCTTTTCTCTCCTTAAGTTTATAGTTAATACTAGTAATACTTATATATAGTAGCTTGTAAGGCTAGTTCTTAATAGTAGGCTAATATTATACTATTTATATATAGCTACTTATAGCTAAAAAAACTTTAAAAAGAAGAAAAAAAGTAGAGTTATTTAAGCTCTCTTCTTTATTAGTAAATAGAGAAAAATATATTTCTTTTTACTACTAGTTAAGCTTTTTCTTACTTTTAAAGCTAAGTACTTACCTCTACTTACTATTATAATTTAAGCTATACTTAACTTTAAAGATATAATATAATAAATATAATAAGTACTATATATAAAGAATAAATAGAGAATATAAGCTTATACTATATAATTTATATAGTACTAAATTAAGTAAGCTATAAGCAGCTTATTTAATATATACTTTTTTAACTTAATAGTTAGTAGTTAAGAGAGTTTAATATACTACTAAAATAACTATAGTTAGTACTTACTATAGCTTAATAAAGCTAGTTTATTATATTTAAATAAGCTTTCTAAAGTTATAAGTTTAAGCTATATAAAAAGAGAGAGTATAAAAAATACTTAACTTAAGCTTATAAAGGCTACTACTACTCTTAAAGAGTATAAAGTATAAAAAGCATAAAAGAGAGCTATATTATAGTTTAAGCTATACTTAACTTTAAAGATATAATATAATAAATATAATAAGTACGATATATAGAGAATAAATAGAGAATATAAACTTATACTATATAATTTATATAGTACTAAATTAAGTAAGCTATAAGTAGCTTATTTAATATATACTTTTTTAACTTAATAGTTAATAGTTAAGAAGGTTTAATATACTACTAAGATAACTATAGCTAGTACTTACTATATCTTAATAAAGCTAGTTTATTATACTTACTCTTTAAAAGCTAAGAAATAAAAAAGTAAAAAAAAAGCAGAAGAAAAACTTTATTTAAAAATTAAAAGTATAAAGCTTACTTATTAAGTAGAAAACTTTTTATAATTAGTTATTATTTATTAGTAAGTTAATATAACTTTATATTACTTTAGCTATAAAAATAACTAGTAGTTTAATAAGTTAATAAATAACTTAATATAATAAGTAAAAATAAACTCTTTAAAAAGTCTATAGTAAGTAAATATTTACTATTACTTATTATTATTAAAGCTATATTAAAGCTATAGTATTAAATACTTTATTAATAGCTTTATAAAGCTTATCTTTCTAGTAGTCTTTTAATAAGTATAGAAAAAGTAGAATTTTTTAAGAGAAAAGTTAAAAAGAAAGAGAGAGAGATAAATAAATAAATAATATATTTAATACTTTCTTAAAGCTAGTCTTTACTTTAGTTAAAGTATTAAGTAAGCTAATATTATACTATTTATATATAGCTATTTATAGCTAAAAAAACTTTAAAAAGAAGAAAAAAAGTAGAGTTATTTAAGCTCTCTTCTTTATTAGTAAATAAAGAAGAATATATTACTTTTTACTACTAGTTAAGCTTTTTTTTACTTTTAAAGCTAAGTATTTATCTCTACTTACTTTTTAAAAGCTAAGAAATAAAAAAGTAAGAAAAAAGTAGAAGAAAAACTTTATTTAGAAATTAAAAATATAAAGCTTACTTATTAAGTAGAAAACTTTTTATAATTAGCTACTATTTATTAGTAAGCTAATATAACTTTATATTACTTTAGCTATAAAAGCAATTAGTAGTTTAGTAAGTTAATAAATAACTTAATATAATATTATAGTCTGAGCTATGCTTAACCTTAATAAATGCGCTGCACTGCAATGCGCAATAGGGGGACAAGCCCGTGCAGGACCTAACCTATATAGTGCCAGATTGAGCAAGCTGTAGACAGCTTGTTCAATACGTACCCTTTTGACTCAACGGTCAGTTAAGGGGTCCGGCACACCACCGGGATGACTGCAGCTGGCACCCGCTATAGCCCAATAGGGTCAGTCTATTACATTTAAATAAGCTTCCTAGGGTCGCAGGTTCAAGCCGCACAAAAAGAGAGTGCAAGGGATACTCAACACCTGGGCTCACAAGGGCTACCGGCCACCCTTGGGGGGTGCGAGGTATAGGAGGCACAGAAGGGGGCTATATCATGGTCTGAGCTATGCTCGACCTTAATAGATGCGCTGCAATAGATGCGCTGCACTGCAATGCGCAATAGGGGGACAAGCCCGTGCAGGACCTATATAGTGTGCCAGATTATAGACAGCTTGTTCAATACGTACCCTTTTGACTCAACGGTCAGTCAAGGGGTCCGGCACACCACCGGGATGACTGCGGCTGCCACCCGCTATGGCCCAATAGGGCCAGTCCATCACATATAATAAGTAAAAATAAACTCTCTAAAAAGTCTATAGTAAGTAAATATTTACTATTACTTATTACTATTAAGGCTATATTAAGGCTATAGCGCTAAATGCCTTATTAGTAGCCTTATAAAGCCTGCCTTCCTAGCGGCCCCTTAATAAGTGCAGGGAAGGCAGAATTTTTCAAGGGGAGAGTTAGAGAGAGAGAGAGAAGGCGCGGGGCGGGGTCTTTAAGGCAGTCCCGACTCCCGACTCGGGGACCGGCGCCCCGCACACCGCCGCTCCCCAACCTCTCTTCATCCCGAGTCGATGGCTCAATCTGGTCCGTTTCATCCACCACGACTCTTTGTACACTTGAGCCTTTGTGCTGAAGCCCTGACCTGCGTCCATCTACCGCGGAGGCGATGGACAAGGACTCTGGCGGACGAGGCATCGAAAATCCCACACACCGAGGGGTCTCCCAGACCGCCGCCATGGGCGCGACGACGATGCAAGTCGACGCTGCTATCCAAGTCGCGGCCGCGGCCCTCACCGAGGAGGCATTCCAGCCGTACGGCGACGTCATCAGCAACCCGCGGCCTGACGTCCACCCATCCGCGTTCTCGTCGCGCTCGGCGTCGCTCCCCGCCAACGCCGTGTCCGCAAACCAAGGCTTCGCCATCCAATACCGCAACGTCAGCCGCGTCAGGAACCTCTACGGCCAGTCCCCCAGCGGGAGGGCCGACGCCGTCATGAGCATGTTTGTATGCTCGGCCCGTGGCCTGTCCCCCCTCAGCGCCACCCACGACAAGTTCACCGTGCGCCTGCTCGAGCGGCACCCCTTCACCACGCAGACCTTTGCTCCCGTCGCCTCCTCGGCACGGCGCTACCTCGTCGTCGTGGCGCCCAGTCTGCCTCCCAGCGGGGCCGATCGGCACCTGCCCGCCCCCGAGGCCGACGGCTTGCCCGGCAGGGGGTTGCCGCACCTCAAGGCGCTCAGGGCCTTTGTGGCCACGGACGCGCAGGCCGTGACGTATGCGCCCGGGACGTGGCACGCGCCCATGGTGGCGTTAGGGGCCCCTGGGACCACCTTGGACTTTGTCGTCTCCCAGTTTGCGAGTGGTGTCGCCGTCGAGGACTGCCAGATTGTTGAATTGGAGGCGGGGCACCGCGCCGAGGGGGGGCCGAGCCTCGTCGAGGTTGCGGTGCCGAAATCAAGATTGGAGAAGCTGTGATGCAGACACGGCTTCGCCTTTTTTCAAAATCTAGAAAGCAGTCGGCGTCCTAGCTGGGTTTGGTGGAAAACTAGACGTCATGATTCTACTTCAACCGTAGTACAGTTGGGGAGGCGACACGTTACTCAAACGCTCATGGGTGGCCCCGAAGCTGCTACGACACAGTTTCTGAATTGGAGAATTCTGGACCGCTCCAAAGGCCGCCCTTCGAAAAAGGCCAATGTCCAAAGGGCCACTCATGGCAAGTGCGCGACAGACCATGTGTCTAGCGATACAACGCCTCGCGACGCTACAACAGCGCGAGGGAACTAAACTGCTCAAGACACGGGCACCTTGCAGGGACAACGGACAGAAGATACGAGTCTTGGGTGTACCTAATACGTGGCCACTACGGACGTAAACCGTACTCGTTCTCGTGTGTAAGTCTACCTCTTTGCACACCCCGAGACAGAAAATGGAAAAACGACAAGGGTAATGGAGCAGAAGAGAAAAATTCGAGCCTACATCCGAGGCAAAGAGGACGAAATCACGATTCTCTATCCTAGGCTACAAGAGTCGGTCTCTGCAGGCTACCAAGCGGCATGACGCTAGTTTTTCTGGCCAAGGCCCCATTGGCATCCTGTTGACATTGGCAAACTGGGCACGGCGTCCACAATGGCGGTCTTGCCCTCCCTTTTCTCGTTCCTTGTCGACCAGATGGCCGCGAATCTACTTAAATCTGCGGCGAGACCGACGCCGGCGAAAGCAACGGACATGATGCTGAAAAACTTCATGTTGCAGGTGGGTTGAAAATAGAAGTCAGCGCACGACGGGGAGCTAGGGATGAAGAAACAGGTGCTGCAATGGTTTGAAGCAAAGGCCAGGAGCAAAGTTGAGGCTGGAAAAGCAAAGCGGGTTGCTCGTGATGTTTGTAATTGTAAAAAAAAGCCCCTCCAAAACGGCACGCAAGGCTTCAACTCCAAGAGGAGAACTTTGACCAACTTTGACCCGTGCAGATGGGACACGCAAATCGACAGTTAAGAGTCTTGCCAATGCTTAATTCTCAGCTTATAAGAATGCAACTGTTTGAATAAGCGAGTAGTTATAAGTAGGTAATATTATGGAGACCTACGTAAAAGCTAGAAATATAGCTGTACTCAATATCCTCTAACTGAGTGTTGTAAGTTGAGGAATTTATAGCTAGAAACTAGCCCTTCTTCTATATCAACAGCAATAGCATGACAGACTTTGCTGAAACAGCTATGCACTAGGGTTGGGGTTGAGGTTGGGGTTGGGGGATGAGCCGAAGAATAACTATTACGCATCAATACTAGGGTTAGGCGCAATTGTATACAGATCTGCGTCGACCCCAACGCCTGGCCCTCTTCATTCAACAGCACTCGAGGGGTCGGACGGTTTGTTTGCTCTGCGCCACCTTCTCACGCGCCCAATTCACAACCAACCGAGTCGCCAGCAGAGGTGCATCCTACGACCTCGACTTGGCTGCCGCAGTCCTCATGGGCTGTGAACAGGAAGACGACGCAAGCACCAGGCTGCAGCGTCTCTCTGGGATTGCCCTCCAGCCCGAAGAGAACCCTTACTCTGCCCTGATCGCCGCCTGCCGCGATGACCCGGTCTGTTGACGAGCGCTTGCCCGAGAACCAAGAAACATCCGAGCACGACTGACCGGGCGTTTCTGCAGGCCGAGATGCAGCTGCTCTACTCGGTGCACCGCACGCGGCGGAATGCCCAGCAGAGGGAGGCATTCCTCGCCTCCGACTTCAAGGGCCTCGCGATCGACCAGACCTTGCTGCGGCTGGAGCGGCCAGGCGTCGAGCCCGGCTTCACAGACGAGCGGAGCTGCTTGGTGTTTTGGGCGAGGCCGCCAGATCACGTCGTCCGCCTGGCCGCCAAGCTGCAGGACTTGCTGAGCAAAGCTGCGCCCGGTTCGTTTCTGCTCCCGTCCGTCAGCTTCGCCGTGCGGACCTGGCTGCCTGGCCGCCTGGCTGACCTCGTATACACGCGCGTGTAGGCATGTGGCTGATGCCGACGCACCGGATGCACATGACCGCCCTGGAGGTGGCCTTCTCCAAGACCTCCCGCGAGATCGGGGAGCTGGTGTCTGCCCTGGGGCCCCGCGTCGCCGACATTGCGTCCTACACCCGTCTCCATCGCGCGCGGCTCGTGAAGCCCATGGTGTGCTATGACACGTCTGCCGTTGCCGTGTCCTTTGTGCCCGCGTCTGGCGAGGAGCCGCTGTCGCCGCCGCCGACTGCTCCCGACGCGCCGCCCGACGCGGTCACCCAGGGCGACGGGTATACGTACCACCACTTGCGGCGGGATCTCTTTGACAAGGTCCACGAGGCTGGGCTGCACGTCGGCTCGCGCTATCAGGTGCCCAGTGCGCACGTCACGCTGGGTCGCTTCTTGGACGGGGCCGATCACGATACGGCCGAGAAGAGGGCCGTCTGGGTCAAGGCCATCGAGGACATTAACCAGTGGTTGGAGAAGGACGTGTGGGATAACAAGCACGCCGAGTACATTGGTGAATGGGTCGTCGGCCACGAGAAGGGCTTGGACGCCAGGAGCGGCACCTTGTGGTATGGCGGTGGCAGGACGATTTTGCTGGGTGAGGGATTCTAGAATGGGTTCCCGTGTAGACGGGTTTGCTTTGACGTTGCGATAGACCGACATGGAGCAAGCGCTGTCAGGGATATGACTTGGGCAGGAGAAGGCGTGGCTTGTTCAAATGCGTCGCGACGGGTGAATGGTCGTGACTGCACCGCAAACGGACCTTCGTGGCGGTTGGTCCTCACATTGGCTTTAAAATTCATCACATGGATTTTCGCCAACGCTCGCGCCTCGATCCCGAACCCTTGACATGAAGAATGCTCTGTTTTTTTCTCTCCTCACCCATTCCCTACGAGCAACCCTGTCCTCCCCCAAAAAACTGAGGACATGTACTCTCCTTTCGCCAGCGTCCATGATAGCCCCAAATGCCGCAAGGATAACCACGAGAAATTGAGTCAACCCCCACACAATGCACCTAGAACACCAGAGCCGCACCCTTTGTCTTCTTGTCACCACTTTTTTTTTCCCACTGTCAGCATGTCTGTTGTCCGCATCCCGCGTTGTGAAGCAGTCGCGTCAAAGTTCGGAAAAGAAAAAAAGAAAAAAAAACGTACCCCAACTCGAAGTGCTTGCATCGCTTCAGGGCCAACTGGCACTTGGTCTTGCACTTGACGCACTCCAACCTCAGGACGACCTTCTTGGTGGTCTTGGCCTTCTTGTGGAAAACGGGCTTCGTCTGACCACCGTAACCTTCCTGCTTTCGGTCATACCGGCGCTTGCCCTGGGCGAACAACGAGGCCTTGCCGGCCTTGTACTGCGTCACCTTGTGCTGGGTGTGCCTGCGGCACTCCTTGCCCTTGCAGTAGGTGTTTCGGGTCTTGGGAATGTTGACCTAGTCGCAGAAAACAAAACGTCAGCCGCTGTCGTCCGCAAAGTGCCGCCCACGTCTAGACGAGTCGCCATTCTCCAGAGGCAGGTGACACGGGATGCCACCGGTGCGCGCGACGACAGGTGTCGGGAGAATTCCAAGGTTTGGTGAAATTTTGTATTCCGCGTGCAAAAGACGGCAGTGCCAGCCGCTGATGGGAAGCGCCGTCCTCCCGCCTCGCTGCGTAAATAAAGACGAGGGTTCAGCGGCCGGGCGAGGCGAAAAAGCTGTCGTCGTGCGGCGGTGGCGTATCTCGTACCGACCGATCGATAAATCAAATCACCTCGTCACTCGGGCGTGTTGAGCTTGGGGAGTCGGGAAGAATTGAGGACCTACCATCTTGACGACGTTGTGCGGTGTCGTTGCTGCGGTGGTTTGGTGATGCAAAGTTCCCCGGCCGAAATGGAAATTTGGTAGGTTTTGGTGATTTCTCGCTTTGTGGGAAACTAGGGTAAACGGCCGTGCTTGATTGGATGCTGAGGGGAGGCCGGATCCGCTACGACCTTTGGTGCCTCGATTCCCGGGCGTGCAGTCTGAGCCTTGACGGAGGCCCCGCAATTATCCTGAACAGGTTGTCCGCAGCGCCGCTGTAAGCCCGAGGATAGAAGAACCGGGAGAGTAACTACAACGTGATGTAGAGTGCAAGTCATGGGCGTGTACAAATAACGATGGAAAAACATGAATCAACTCACCCTGCTCTATTTCGGGACCGTTCTTGTACAAAAGGCTAATCCGTCCATATGAAATCCTGGAAGACTCCGAGGTCGTGCCTCCGGGGGTACGCGCTGCGGCGGCACTGGCGTAATGTCCAAAAGCAGTTAGCTCACATTCATTGGGCGAGTCGCCATGGAAAGTTGGCAAGGCCAACAATGCATGTCCCTCTCGCCAGCCTGGGAACAGACAACAAAATCACAAGACGCTGTCATGGATCCCTATTCCGCAGAAGGTGAATTGATCAACATTCACAACCATTTCCACCAGGGCCAATACCAGGAAGTGGTCGATTTCGATACCTCGTCCTTCTCTGCCGACAATGCTCTCCCCGCGCGCGTCCTAGTCCTGCGGGCTCGCATCGCACTCGGCCAAGCCGAGGATGTCCTCGCAGAGATCAAGGGCGAAACGGTGCCGGATCTTGAAGTCGTGGGTGCCTACGCCGAATATAGTCTGGGAAACACCAATGCTGCGCTGGCGACCGTGGAGAGGCTGGCCTCAGCGGCGGCTGACAATGTCACGGTCCAAGTTATAGGCGGGACTGTCCTGCAGGCTGCTGGCAAGTCGGAGGAGGCCGTCGCCCTGTTGTCACAACACCAAGGAAGCCGTATGTTGTTTTTGGGAGCGCTCGAGTCATTGATTGAACGGAAAAGCTGACACGACGAGGTAGTGGAGGCTGTCGCCTTGATTGTCCAGATCCATCTTCAGCACAATCGAACCGACCTCGCGATCAAGGAAGTTACCGCCGCCAGAAGATGGGCACAAGACAGCTTGTTGGTGAATCTTGCCGAGTCCTGGGTTGGACTGAGAGTGGTTGGTGGCGACGTCTTTTCCCCCGAGACGAAAGCCGCGTGAAGCTGACGGGGTCGTAGGGCGGTGAGAAGTACCAGCAAGCATTCTACGTCTACGAGGAGCTCGCCCAAGCTCCCTCAACGACTTCGATACGGAGTCTCGTCTCACAGGCCGTCTGCGAACTACATCTCGGTCGCTTGGAGGAAGCACAAGTCGCGCTGGAGCAGGCCTTGAAGAAGGACCCGGAGTACATTGAAGCCATTGCGAATATGCTGGTTTTGACTGTAATTTCCGGCAGAGATGCATCCGAGTATGCTGCGTACGTCCATCATTCTTCAGGAATCTCATTTCATTGGTCTTTAGTTTGTGGTACTAATCGGAGCAGGTCACTCAAAAAGGCCGACCCCAATCATGCATTGCTGGTTGATTTGGAGGGAAAAAGCGCCTTGTTCGACCAGGCGGCAACCAAGTATCGCGCAAAGGTGTCTTCGTAGAGCATGTCTGTCAGGTCGACATCTATGAGCATAATGAAATAGACGCGCACGGCTGCGCGGATTAAAAGTATCGAATGGAATACGGCAACTTCACCCTGGACGTGATTGTGCCTTGTAACACGAGGCCCTTGATCAAATGGGCACCACGGCGACTCACCTTGCTCTTTCCGTAAACGTCAATGACTATTCAGAATGGATACAAAATCTTCCAATGTCCAATATACCCTCGTTGTGTTCGATTCAGCCTAGGGTAGCACCTAAGCCAAACTTTGCGGAGCCAGTATTCGTGACTTGTTGTTTGTCGTCTCCTTCAAAGAAATCATCCAAGTCCGACATGGCTCGCTCCAGGGATGACAGCGCCTGACTGTGCCTCCTTTGGGAAGACGTGACTATCGTCGCTCTGGATTGTCTAAACTAGGAGCGTGTTTTCAAGGTCAGCGCTTCAGCGACTACACTAGCAAGCCTCTTGACCGCCATGGCATCGGACCTAACCTGAAACTGGATTCGTCTGCCACCGATCCCTGGCCATTTCCATTTCGCTCAGGAGGTGCACGTTCGAGCTCGTCATCCGAGATGGCCAGGTAAGAGCGGACGTTATCCTAAAACGTCCCCACCTCTTCCGGATCTCGCTGGATGAATGGAACTACTTCACGGCCACCCGACTTCGTCATTGCGGCGTCGTGCTCTCTGGCTTCAGACCCCTTCCTACTGTGCCTCGAGCCGTCTTGTGGCCCTCTTGAAACGTCGGGTGCTGATGGCCGAGAAGAAGAGCCGACTATCGAAATGTTTGGTCTCTGATGTTCCGATGACGGTGGCTTCTCGGGGTCCAGGCACCTCACTAGGGGCGCGTTTGTGAAGTAGTTCTTGTACTTGAGAAATGTCAACGAGTAATCTTCGACATCGCTTGCCCCAGAAGCACTGTGGCTGCGGCTCTGGAACTCATGGAAAGTTGATACAGAGCCTGCGGAGAGATCGCGTGTCATGTCAACGGTGTTCGTTCGTGGGGACCATGGCTGACTATTGGAGGAGGACTCTAGCCAGGCGACAATGGATTTGACTGATCGGCAGCCGTTTCTGTCCGGGACAACTTTGAAAGGAGTCCGCATGTCTTGTTGGGAAGTTGTCGATGAAAAGCCGTTGGACGGTGGCTTGACGGGTTCAGGCGTGTTGATTGTCGTGTCCATGGTGATGGGTGATGCTTGAGAACTGTCACGGTAAGGCAAGGGTGCTCTCCATTTTGTGGATTGCGAGAGAAGCTGTTTGTTTCACGACAAGACCAATGGCTCTAGGAACTGGCCACAAAAATAAAAAACCGGCCGTTGCCAGCTGGCATGACTGTCGCCGTGAACCGTTACGACTGCAGCGAAACCGAGTGCACAGTCCGCTTGCCAAGCGGGTTACGTGGCTCAGGGCAGAAACGTATGTTTAGTTGGTCAATTTCCTTTGATGCGGATATTTTTCTCTTCTGCTCGCTCTATACCCAGTCTATAGGCTCCCACGTTGCCTCCGGAACCCCGTGTTCCCGGACCCGGTTCAATCAAGGATTCAAACGATTCAAACTCAGATGCCCCAGCCATTCGCTATAATTGACGTCGTGGATAAACATTTAATTTATCTTTTTTTTATTACTTGCTTCTCTGGCCCGTCAAGAATTATGTCGTTACTTCTTGTTAGGAAACTTGGGAGCGCCAATGTCGGCGCCACGCAATTTGACGTTCAGCACACGCTCCATGCTCGCGAGGACCTTTTGATCGGGAGCGGCAGATCCTCGTTCAAAGTCGGCAACAATGCCCTGTGTGGTGTTGCATCGGGTCGCGAGATCCTTTTGTGTCATCTTGGGCTCCATCTTTAGTCGTGCGGCGGAGATGGTGTCGCCCACCAGCTTGCCAACAGTGTTGGGCTTGATAATGTCGTCGGATCGGTCGACCTTGGTCAAGCGCTGACCCTCAGCACCGGCAGCCTGTTCCATGCGACTTTTAGTTACACTACTTGAGCGGAGTCACCGCGTATATGACTTGTCCATGACAAGGTGAAGCCTCAAGGCAGCCGCGGTGTCATGTTGCGCCAATGGTCCGCGCGGACCATGGCAGAGTATGGTTACGTACAGCGTTGGAAGAAGCATACTTCTTCTCGGTGCCGACAACAGCGCCGCTTCGTGCGGCAGCGTTCAAAGCACTCTTGCCACGGATGACAGTCTCGCGCTGCGAGGCACCAGGACCACGGGTCTTGCTGCCAATCTTGGTGACTTGGTCCCAGTCAGACATGGTGAAAGACGGGGGACTAACGAGATCGCGAAGGCGGCGAGGATGCGGTATGAAGAAGAACGAAATGTGCTTGGCGGCTGCGCTAATTCAATTATCCAGAAGGGATTCGGGTGCGTTCCAACGTGGTGAGTCTGGTGACTATTGCAGGTCTGTGTGACGGGACAAGTCTGGTTCTCCGGTTGGGAGAGTTGAAGTAACGTTATATGGGGACGATGAGCGTATGAGGTGGACTCGAGTCAATCGGCGAAGGCGAAGATCAAGGGCCCTTAGTGGATAAAGCGCCACTGTGGCTTAGATGGAAGGTGCTAGAGACCTGCTGCCGTGCTCAAAACGATCCAGACTCAAGTGCCTGGCGGACCCACAAGAGCACAAAGACTTGAGACACTTTCAGCGGATGACTAGCCGCTGTAAATTTGCGCGCGGGCCGCTGAACGCGCTGGAACTACGTACTTCTCAAGTAATTCCTGCCAGCGCGGATGCCCCCTGTTGCCACCGGCACAGCATGTGGTCGCTGCGCTGCTGGTTGCGGTTCATTTGTATTGACATCATGACATCTGGCGGCACCTTGATGGCTCAACAGCGTGACGGATCAACTCGTCGCGGCCCGCCTTTCAGCGAGGGCAGCGTTTTCAAAGCTCTCCTCCTCCATCCTCACATTCCTGCTCTCTTGTCCTCTCTCACCCTGGGCGGGCTTGCGTACGCCCGACCAGTTCTAGGCACGGGAGTGTCATAGTCCTGTCCCGTTTCCGTTTCCGCTCCTACCATGGATGGAGTGTTTGAAGAATCGTCATGGTCACAGATAATTCAAATCATTGATGGAGCCGACCGCATCCTTCACCGTGGACCTCATCTATTTCTTGCGTTTGCCCTTGTTTCACTGTATTATGCGTTGGTGGGAAGCTGGCTGGACCTACTTCTCAGCGCCGCTGCTATCGGTCTTGGACATCACCGTGCCCTTCTGACGTTTACATCCTACTTTGGAAGATCCTTGTCTACTGTTACGATATCGATTGCTGGCGCCATTGCTATAGGCCTCGTGTCAATTCGTCGCTTCTTAAACCCGAACCCGGTTTTGAAGGGTCCCGCGCAGCCATATTTGATACCTTGCAAGACAACTCACACACGGCTATTCCCCAAGAAACATGCATTTGGATATTCTTATTTGGTCGTGGGAATACCCGTGGGAAGCACTGGTGACTTTCATGGGATTTTGACGATTGATTATCAATCCTGCGGCTCCTGGGATCTCTTGAGCAAGTTGTTTCGAGGCGGATGGTACACTGTGAACAATGCCGATTATTTGCAAAGGGGCGTCAGCGCTCATGGGCTTCGAGGTAAGTTGGATGAGTATCTCAAGTCTCAGGTAAGACTCCATGGACAAAATGGCCCGTCAATAGTGAAGCAATAAGCTGAGGAAAAGTAGGGTGTCGAGCCGTCTGTCTTTCCTCATGCTTACCTAGTTACTGCTGCAAGGTTCCTCGGCTACCACTTCAACCCGGTTTCTTTCTGGTATCTGTATTCAGAGGACAAGATTCTGTCTGCCATGGTGCTCGAAGTAAACAATACGTTTGACGAGAGACGTCCATATCTGCTTTGCGGATTCTCACCTGGTTCCCAGCATCACACGGGACCAGGGCGTGAGGATACCACACCGTCTCGCGTGAAAGGTTCTTGGGCGAAGGATTTTCATGTTTCGCCATTCAACTCGCGAAAGGGAGCGTACTCATTGACCGCGAGCGATCCACTTGGTCCCGGGATGACAGGTTTTCGCGGCATTGACATTACCATCAACCTAAGCTCCTCGAAAGGCCATTCCAAGCTGGTTACTAGACTTGTTTCGCAGGGAGAAGCTATCCACCCGGCTTCCATGGGCCCAGTAGCCGAAATGAGATTTCTGTTGAGGTGGTTTTGGGTTGGATTTGCAACCTTGCCAAGAATCGTCAAAGAGGCTGCGACACTTTTCTTCAGGCGCGAGCTTCATGTATGGTACAGACCTGAACCTCGCAAGGAAAGCCTTGGGAGACATGCGTCAAAGACAGAACGACAACTCGAGGTCGCCTTTCGCAGCTACCTGAAATTCCTAGTTGAACAGTGCCAGAAATCCATGTCGGTCAGGTATGTCTCGAGTGGGATCCTCTCGAACCTGGAGGAGACATTCACGTCACCTTCCCGGGACGGCTCAGTCGAAGAAGATGGAGGGACTCTAGAACTCAAAGTCCTCACGCCACTTTTCTATACCCGTTTCGTGCATTATGCGCACGACTTCGAAGCTGTCTTCACTGAATTCATGGATAGTGCTACCATTTGGGTGAGCAAGCCGCATCTGTTGCCAGACTTGTTTTTAAAGAAAGCTTCACCGACTCTGCAATCCGCCAGTATGATGGACTACTTGTCACTCACATTAATACGAATTTTGCGGCGTCGACCAGATAGGATCCCCAGCGTTTCGACATCTGCGGACACCAAGACGGATGAGCCCTCGATTGTTGATATTCGAGACTTTGGGATTTCTTCCATGGACGCTTACATTCTAGAACATGCTCAGCCGACACTCAAGGCAACATATCGGTCAACCCTGCTCCGCATGTTTGTCGCTGACCACTTGGCCATGGGCAACGTGGCCTTGTTGGAATTTTGCATCCTCCTCTGGAGAATTGGAATTGCTTCAGCTTGTGCGACAGTATTGAGACAGGTGGCAACCTATTTGCGGTGACGTGGAACGGGTCCGGCCCGAACGTTGCACAAACCTGGCCCTTGCTACCGAAAAGGACCTATCTGTATCCGTATCTACAGAGTAGGGGCGATGGTTCGAGACATGCCGCAGTATCCGTAATGTCGACATCGACGGCATCGGCAAAAATGGAGCGTTGGCCCAATTCGGCTTCTATCCTTCCAAATAGTCGGCAGACAAATACTTTGCGCATGGAAACGAGCCAATGCCAAGTCGACTGTCACGCCCGCCCGTGGCATGTGTGATGTGCCAGCCGAGTCGAGCAATAAAAACACAAATACTCGGGGCAAACGAAACACTCGCTGTACTCCGTACGGAGTATCATGTACCCATCCATCTCGTTTGCATCGGCGAACATCTCAGACCGCATCGTCTCTTGCCTCCCAGGAAAAATGCCGCAGGCATCGCCAGCAAGCCGGATGAGACAATAACGAACCGGCCCATCACCTCCACATCCAACATGCGCAAACCGCCTAAACAAAGCAGATCGCAAAAGGCATCCACGTCATCTGCCCCACCGGAGCTTCTTTGCAACCAGCAGCTCAAGCTATTGTCGTCGAGCCGTACTGCGACCGGAGGTATCCATCCCATCAGGCAGCCCGGCCTATCAAGTCGTCACTTACCCCACCATTGCGGCAAGCCTTTTGGCGGTATAAAGAGTCGAGAACAGCCCGCCGCGACGCATTTTGCTCCTCCCGCCATTCCTCGCAGCAAATCTCATCCTCAGACGCTCGATCCAACTCTGTATCTACTTCCCCAAGACAGGCCATAGGTCAGACTGCGACGCCGCCCAAAATGCCTCTCTCCGGACACTGCCTCTGCAAAGCCGTCACCTACTCGGCCGACGTCGAAGCTCCCATCCTCACGGGCTACGACCACTGCGACGACTGCCAGCGCCAGAGCGGCTCTACCTACTGTACGTGCCGACTCGCTCTCGCAGTCAACCTGAACATGGAGCCCTCGTCTCCAATCCTCCCTCCGCAACCCGCCGCGCCGCACTCCCACTGACCACAATCTGCCTGCAGCCCTTGTCGCCGTCGTCCCCAAAGACAAGCTCACCATCAATGGCCCCGTCAAGAAATGGACCGGCAAAGGCTCCTCCGGAAAAGACGTCCATCGCCTTTTCTGCTCCGAGTGTGGCTCCCCAATTGCCCATGACCCCGACGCTGCTCCCGAGATCATTGCTCTAAAGGCCGGTACTTTGGACTCGGAGCTCAAGAAGAATCTGAAGCCGGTAGGTTGCAGTGCTCCCCCGTCCCCTCATCAACGGACTGAAGTGCCACAGTGAGCTAATGCGTTTCAGGACACTGAAATCTGGACAGTCGGAAAGCTGCCATTCTGCCAGGAGCACTTGGCCAAGCCATTCAAACACATGCCTGAGTAGTGTTGGCATTTAGTCGAGGGATGAAGAGTGCCGCGGTGATGTATTAATAAATCAATGTTCAAAATCGTTGGCGAAACTGCGACGGAAAAGTAACAGGCTCAACTCTGTCCAAAATCCAAAGTAAATCGCGACACTTGGGCTTCGAATTGACTCGCTTGGGGACATGTTTGCATCTCGGCTGGTCTGACACTGAAACCAGCCACATTGTGTGAGGCCAATCATGTTGCGGCGAAGCTGTGATGTTTGGGACCTCTGATGACACAAAACGAAAGCAGGCAGGTGGCATCAACATGAAATTAGTATTATTCTCAAGTAGACTGTACTGATACACCTCAAGCTCCATCACCGTTGCCAGTACCTCGTCTCATCATTAACAACAGCTCCTCCCGCCTTTCCAGCGCATGAGCACCCTGCTTATAAAGCCAGGACCAGAGCAGCTCCCACAACAACCATTATTGCCATGCCAGCTTCTTGTGCCGGGGAACCGCCGGCAGAGGTAGATGAGGATGGCCTCGTAGTGCTGGCAGTCTCAGATGAGGATCCAGATGCTGTCTGCATTGGTGTATTCCTGTTGTTTTCACCACTTGTGTTCGAGACCGTCAGGTTAGTAGCGGTGGGATTCGAGACACGTGTGGCTGTGGCGTCGGCACCGGCGATGGCACCAGGGCCTTGAGGACCGGTAGCTGTATAGTATAGGCTAACGTCCGTCTTGCCGGGGAACTTATCCGAGGATATGGTATCACCGGTGGTGACAGCAGGGGCGTCACGCGTGTTGGCCTGAACAGAAGAGAAAACAGCCGAAAAGGCGGCAGTGGGACTGCCCTGGCAAAAAGAGCTCGAAGCAACAGAAAGAACATTTCCCCAGTAGGCGTGATCACGAGCACTACGGAGTCCATGAACGAAGAGACAGTTCTGAAAACCACGCCAATCCTCAAAGTAGCTGCCCTGGCACATGCATTGAACGTGATCATTGTAGTTGACTGGCTCAGTGCTGTTGTTGGGCTGACAAGCGGCCTCGATCTGGCCGATGGAAACGCAAGGTGGGACGGTACCGGAGCCGTCGACTTCGGGATAGCAAACCTTGGCCCTATTTTCATCACCCGTATCATCAGCATCGGCCCGGACAGCCATACGTGAAGCTGTAGCCGGGAGCAAGAGGGCGGTTGAGACCACGAGGAACTTGAAGCAGTGCTGCATGGTGCGGAAATTGCGAGCTGTGAAGGGGTATTGGATAATTGGTGGTGATCCAAGGTAGAAAAAAAAAAAAAAAAAAAAAAAAAACTGCAAAATTGAATCGATGCCTGTTAAGTTTGGGGGGAGGGGAGCAGTAAGATGCAGTGACATGGAAGAAGAAAAGAGAAGAAAAAGGTTCCACGAAGAAAAAGGGGCGAGGGAAACCAAAGGGGGGGGCGACGACGAATTGCCATTTTTGCTGCCAGGCCCATCCGAGTTCTGTTTGGAACGTCTCGTGGATGCTCCTGCCGAAGAGTGAAGCGGATATCACGTCTTGGCGTCGCTTGGCCGTGCAGGCACGACTACGGAGTAGTACTCTGTAGTCTGGACGACGTTGCGCCGAGCTGGCGAGGAAATGGGCATCTACATGTACGGACGCCAAGAATGGAACTTTGCACCTATTGGAGGAGCGAGGTTCAAAGCATGAGTCAACTCGCGTGCCTGGGTAAGTAAATAATAAATGCCTGTCAATGCCCACCATCTGGACATGACTCAAGTACGGAGAAGCCAAGTTCGTAGCACATCAACTTGCGGCACTTGTTTGAACACGGCCGGCTCGTCTCGCGCCAAAGCCGTGAAATGTAGTTGCCAGACAGAAAGCTTAATCTTGCAGCCACGCGACGCGGGAACCTTGCATCGAGATTCCAGGCCGTTGGTCCGGATCGCCGCGCCCACTACTCGATACGGATTATCAAAAGGAACCCGGCATGGTCTTGCGGCTAGTCATCGGCAGACATGGCCTTTGGTCATTCTTCTATAAAGGGGCAGTACAATTTCCATGTCACGTCCTCCATTGGTATCAGTCATGGCTTCTGCCAAAGTCGTCAACGGTGTGTCGTATCTCATATGGCATAGGGACCCCCCTTTATGTAGGTCTTCGCCTCTAGTCCATCAATTATTTCTTCCCTTCGGCTAGCTACCACATGGAGCTCAGTAACAAAAGCGCTGTAGCAATCAAAACACAGGCTGAATAGTTCTTTGCGGCCGACGACTGTTCTGGGGCCTGCTTCTGTACTCTGCCAGTCTCCGTGGACGCGGCCGTGAAACAGCTTGCTGCACCACACGAGTACCCAGACGGGCAGCAACCAGCTGCAGGACCGGCATCTGGTTCACACAGAAACCATCCACCCGCACATTTTGGGCTGCCCGAAGATTTCGGCAAAAGGCCTGTGGCAGGAATGGCAGGAACAACAATGGTGGCTCCGTTGGAGACAACTGTCGATGAGGATGGAGGCGGACATGAGTATGTATGACAGTCGCGGTCAGTTTGACAGCACCCTCCGCCATGGGTGGCGAGACATCCGTAGAAGCCTGTTGGACAGCCGGGCTGTGTAGCAACTGTCTTGCTCTCTGAGGCTGACGTGATCTCGGAAGAGCCAGTTGGCCGCCAGGGAGGATTTCCTGTGGCAGAGCCGGTATTGGTGTTGGTACCAACCGCGGTGCTTGTGCTGGGTGGTGTCACCACCTGTGTGGAAGTTTCTGTCGTAACTTCTGGGGAAGCAGTTTGAGTAACTGTGACGATGACTGTGGTTGGATTTCCTGCAATCACTGTCGTTCTCGTTGATGTGACGGTTTCTTGCGGTTGGGATGTCTGAACGCCGGTGGCAGGCGTCGCCGATGCGCTCGGCACACCTGCAAACTGGAGATGAGCATGTAGTTCTTGGTCAAGAGGACGAACAATAGACGGGGAGGACCTACATCCCACACCTTGGCAAACGTATCCTGGTATGCAGCAACCACCACCCAAAGCTGCTGCACAGCTTGTTGCGCCAGACGGGCACTTTGCTACGCCTCCACCGCATGCTGAGCCATTAGGGCAACAAGCGACATGACCTACGTCGGTGTCGGGCACATCAGTGCAATAGGTTCCTTGTTGACAGCACTTGTTGGGCGAGCCCTGCGGAGCACAGCTGTTCATCCCGGAAGGACACGATGATCTCCTTTCCAACAAAGCCAGGGCTTCTGCCGCACGCCGTAAAATATCATCTTCGGTTTTGTCGAGATGCTTGACGAACGGAGGGGAGAATGGAGAGGTGCCATTGATGTCCTGATGTCGTCCATATGGCGGGGAATCGACGGAAGACCCAACTACTGGCCCAACTCGGAAGAGTGGTGCAAATGCGAGGTGCTCTCTCAATATTTTTTCGCTCGAGCCTGGAGACTGCTTCTTGATAGCCGTTGGGAAGGGGAGATTGTCTGCGAGAGCTTGTGAGACGGAAGCGAAGAGTGAGGCGGGAAGCAGGAGAAGAGTCGATGCAGGAGCCATTGTCACGGTAGTCGGTTGTATGCGCCTCAAGGAAATTAGGGTGTGCGCCCAATAAATGGTGCTCAATCTGAAATAGCTATCAAAAATTTTGCCTCCAACATCTTGAGATATAAGATGCAAGGAAGTGAGTTTTGGGGATGCAGGATGTTTGACGATTGACGACAAGTTTTGAACTTGTGTGTGGCTGGGGAAACCAAGTGCATCACAGAGCACGCAGTAGAGTAGCCAGGCCCCGACAGAAGCAAGGGTGGCTGAGAAGTCTTCGCATACTCCGTAGGCAACATTTGATGCCGTTGCACTCTGTATACTTGAGAGTAAAAGTTGACGACCTAGGTACTCCGCACTGCTGCTGCTTGCTGCTCTGCTGCATCTCTAGCTGGACATTGGAGCTTGCATCAATCATCTGGAATGCTGCGTCGTCGTCATCGTCAGACATCAGAATCGACAACGAGTGTGGGCGCTCGCCGCTAGCTCAAGTTGAGCTTTGGCGCCAATGTGTTGACTTTTATTAGGCACCGCCCTACGGAGTACCCAGCAACACCCATCTGGTTGCCCCGGTGCTTTTTGCCCGTGCGAGTCAGGTCAATCAATACATGGCAGCTCGCTGAGTCATCATCGGTTATAAGCGGGCATTACCTAGGGGCTGTAGTTACAAGGTTTGTGTATGTGAATTATCTACGTGTATATAGTATATACAGGGAGAGATATGGTAGATTCATGTATCCAGCACTCCTCAGAAGAGACGTTCGCTCGTTTCCCCTTCTGTCGCTTCCCTCTTTGGCGAGTGGGCCGTTTGGATTTGGTTCACGCGCTCCTTGTTGCTTGCCGAGCCTCTTACAAACGAGTGGCAGAGCAATCCAGCAGCAACACCAACGTTTAAACTATCCACAGAACTTTCCTGGACAAAGCGGGGGATCGAAACCTCAAAGTCCGCCGCAACCTTGACTTGTCTTGGCAGACCATGTCCCTCATTCCCAAGCACTAGCACGCAAGGGTGTTGGTCCAGGGGGCCCGTCTGCTCGACATGGCGCGTCGATATAAACTTGTCTCGGTGAATTTTGAGCAGCTTCGACTCTGGAGGCGCCACTGCTGCATAAATCTTCCACCCGGCCGCTCTAGAGCCCTCCAGGAACTCGATAGGCGAGTCGACTATGAATATGGTGACTTCTTCGGCTGCGCCTGCCGCTGACTTGAGTACGACAGGCGTCAGGGCAGATGAGTTGCGGCTGGTTATCGCAACAGCGTCTACGCCCATGTAGCTAGCAGTGCGAAGCAACGCACCAAGATTCCCTGGGTCCAAGATTTCATGTAGAAGAAGTACCAACGGCTTAGTCGCAGAATTATTTGCCTTGCGAACAAATGTATTCTCTCCATTGACGGCCTTTTGTTCCTTGGTCTGATGCACGAGCTCAATGTGGAACCCTAGCTTAGAAGGCGTCTCTTCTAACCTGCCCAAGGATTTCACGGGTACCTGCGGCAGAGGTGACGTCTCCAAGACGAGTCCGTTGTGTGGACGGCCCATGCTCATCTTGTCCATTAATCGCTGGTCTTGTTTGGGCACTATAGTCAAGGGGACACCGCGCATCTTGGCGAGCTTGATTGTGGCCTCATTGTCCTCAACACCTCTATTGTTCTCTCCGTCGTAGACGTAAAGTCTGTAGAATTGGCGCCTTCCATGTTGGAGCGCTGCCTTGACAACGGATCGTCCGTATAGGAATTGTGATGCCGCAGTATTGTATGTGATAGTCATGGGTAACAGGCCACCTTTCCTTGGTCTCGCTGTGGGATCGTCGGTAGAGTATTCTAATTGATTTTCCATTCGTGGCTGACCTTTGTGCAGGTGCAGTGATCGTTGGTGGGGTTGTAAGTCGCGAGAACTTCGTGGAGGCAGTCCGTCCTTGTCATGAACGTCTCGCGGCCGAACCGGTTGCTCCAGGTCTAGGGAGGCCGCCGTTTTCTTTAACAAGCCATGCTTCAATTGATAAACCAAACTTTTTTTCCCGAAAGAGAATTCCGGGTCAAGAAATCGCTTCCTCCGAGTCTGCCTACCAACCTCGCACTCGTTGCCCATATCCAAAGTTTTGCGATCAAGCTTTTTCCTAAGCTTTTGCTGTTGCCTCCTTGATGAAGTGCCATTTAGAGCCTTCGCTGTTCGCCCAATTCGACTATATTGCTGACCGCTCTCAATGCGCGCTGTCTCCGAGGAACGAGACTCGCCAAGTTGCGCTCGTTCGGATCGTTTTAGCCCTCGATGGATAGAGGATAAGCTTGCGCACCGGACGAACGGGGCAGCGACAAATACTGAAGAGGTATATAAAGATTTACACAACATGAAGCGTGGATGACCAGCTGGCAATCTCGTTGCGCTTATCATGGCTAGTCAGCCACATTAGCCAGGATGCTGTGAGCTTCAAGCATGTGATGAAATTTGTCTGCCTCCATTGCCTTGATGTAGTCCGGGTCCTTGTACTTTTTCTGCCGCGACCTTCAGGGATGATGGAAAGCGGTGAGGGCTAATTTGCCCTTGGTGATTGGCTTAGTTCCATGCCGGAGCCACCTGGCAATCGCCAGCATACCATTTGACTCGCGTGATGACACACTCAACAATACTCTCGTTCTCATGACTGTAGACTGGAGCATGAGAACCACCACGATTTCTGCATTCCCGTGGAACCGCAGTAGGTACGAGATTCAGCGGAAGGGCGGCGGACCCAGAACCTCAGCATCAACCTATTACAGCTATACTTAGCGGGCCCCGCGGAAGTCGTCGTCGGTATTGACGACGGCCTACAATGGAGGAGGGCGATGACACATTGCCTACTGGCTACCAGGCAGCAGACTCGAGCTCTGATAATAATGTGTTACAGGATAAGATTTCCTTTGACTTTTCAGCGGACCAGTCCAGCTACGGGAGTTCATCACAGGACGATTCCGACGGCCTAATGGTACCCGAGAAACCCTACCGGGAGCCCGAAGCAGCAAAGCACTCAGCCAATCGCGCGGTATCAGAGCCTCGAGTCTCTCCGGATGAAAATGGAAGCGACTTGTCGCTGGTCGTTTCTGTGGAAGCCGCAAGGCAACCATCATTAGCCGACCCGGACACAAGGGCAACGCAAGCTCAGGACACTGATATTTTGCGGCGTCGCCAGAAGCTTCAGGTTTCTTTGCCTTTTATGGAGTTGGATGCCCGAGATCAATATGAAGAGGTGCATAGCAACACCATCGAAAGGGTATTGGACCTGAGGGCTTCGGGAGATGATGACGAGCTTTTGGCAGTGGAGCTGACAGATGGAACACAATGCGTGGTATGTAACACAACTTTTGTGGTGAATACTTTTTATGGTTCAACACTGAGTGGCCTCACCTCACAATTTTCTCGCTTCTTTGTTACCAAAAGACAATCGTATCAAGGCATCTCCTGATCTCTCACTCTCCTTTCACTTTAACTTGGCATGTGTTGGTCCTCGCATTTCCGTATAAGGTGACAGCTCATCAACAGACGCTCAAAAATTGGCTCCAAAAAATAGCTGCTTTATTCCCTCTAGTTAGTGCGAAGTGGGATGAAACATGCTTCTAACATGCCATTGACACGCACCAACACCACAACTGAGGCCGCTTGATTTTTGTTGCAATTGCTAACGCTGCCTCAAGATCCCTTTGGTAAATCTGGAAACATTCGAAAACGGCCCCGAGGCTCTTGAAACCTACTTTATGGGAATGGAACGTGCCAAAAGGAAGCGCAAGGCTGCGGCTAAGGATTATTGGGAATCTGGCAGCAGCTCCAACAGCTCAGCTTCAGACGCCATGGACCTAGACGCCGATGTGGACGCCGAAGAACCCGATGAGCTCATCGCAACTGCCCGCAGGTCTAGGCGATGGACTCGAGAGCCAACAGCATTGAGGAATGCGACTGTATCAAACCCAGAAGCTAGTGACGAGTCTGATGTGGCTATGTTGGACACTCGCCGACGTAGCCTTCGCCAGAGACCAGCAAGGCCCCCACAGGTCTCGTTTCAAGAGGCAGAACTTGACAGCTCCCCCGGAAACGCAAGAGATGATGATGATGATGGCGACGACTATATTGTGCCAGTGGTTTCTGACCTCGGCAACTCTGGACGCAGAACGACAGGGTCCAGGCTGCGCTCTCGACGACGTTTGGTTCAAAAAAGTGCGCTCGCAAGATCTGGCGACTCTGATATAGAGTTTGAGCAACCCAGGAGATCGTCCCGGGCTACGCGAAATGTCAAGTATATGCAAGATGACTTTGACTTGGACGAAGACTCGTTCACTCGAGTTGAAAAGCTCGGAATTCCAAAAATCGTCTCAGTCAAGGAACTTTTTCGACCTGTTCCGCTGGATTCTCCATTTGCAATTGTACACAGAAATACGTGTCACACCTGCGGTAGTGCGAATCAACGAAGCCAGATTATCTACTGCCAAGGTTGTAGTTATTCTTATCACAAACATTGCATCGGTCCTCGAAGTGCACGGGAGCATCTTGTTTCCAAAATAGGAGAAGCGGATTTTGTGTTGCAGTGCCGGTTCTGCATTGAGATTCACAAGAAGAAGGATCCCCTAGCTCCACGCCGTTCCGTTTGCCAATTGTGCAAGACAGCCGGTCTTTCTTGCTCTCCGTTTTCACAAAAGCAGACAGCTCGACAAGAAGAGAAATTGAGGAAACAGAACGGCGGAGTTGATCCCGTCACCAATATACCAAAGGAACTGGTAAACAACTCGAAAAATGTCCTCTTCCGCTGCACCAGCTGTAACCGAGGTTGGCACCAGCATCATTTACCCTCGATCGGCAGCCCGAGTCCCGGGCGAGAGCAGGCGGTTGGGGCACTTAAGGATTACTCCATCGACTGGCAGTGTAATGAATGCGCTATGGCGCAACAAAAGATTCATCGGCTCGTAGCCTGGCGAACGGCTCCCACAGCCAGCACAGAACGTCAAGCTTTTGCGCAGCTCTCTGATGATGACAAGGAATATCTAGTCAAATGGGAGGGCGTGTCATACTTTCACTGCACATGGATGCCGGGGGCTTGGATATTCGGCGTTGCGGCTTCTGTAATGCGAACAGCTTTTGCAAAGAAAGCCCTGGAAGTCGACCTATTCAAAACTAACATGACAGAGGCCATCCCCGATGAATACCTCATGATCGATATTATTTTCAGGGTAAAACTGGATCCTGATTCATCAAGAGCCGACTCCAGAGAGGAAGAGATAGATAATCTCCCGCACATCAGCAAGGCACTAGTCAAATTTCAGGGTCTTGGGTACGACGATGTGGTATGGGATAAACCACCAAAGACTAGCTCGGCTGTCCTTTACAACGCCTTCGAAGCCGCGTACAAAGAATACCTTGCTGGGAAGTACTTTAAACATTCTCCGCAAAACAAGATGAAGCAGCGCATAAAAGCATTCAAAGAGGAAGAGCTAGAGGAGGTCGAGGTTCAGCCAGCTGGACTCGCGAGGGGAAAACTGATGGGATATCAGCTGGAAGGTCTGAATTGGCTATTGAGTAACTTTCACTACGGGCGAAGCATCGTATTAGCAGACGAAATGGGACTCGGCAAAACTATTCAGGTCATCAGTCTGGTGGTGTATCTAGTGCAAGATAAACCGAAGGTAAGCAATCAGTCGCTTTCTATAAAGTCTCCACCGACTTACTCATGTATAGTGTTGGCCATTTCTTATTTCGGTCCCAAATGCAACATGCCAAAATTGGCGGCGAGAATTTAAACAGTGGGCGCCGGAGCTGCGAGTCGTCACCTATCATGGGGGCAAAGAGTCGCAAGACCTTGCATACAAGTACGAACTATTTCCATCTGGATCACGAGAGATGGCTGCGCATGTTGTCATCATGTCGTACGACTCCACTCAGGACCCAAAAACTAGTCAACGATTCAGTTCTGTCAAGTGGGCAGGCCTAGTTGTCGACGAGGGCCAGCGACTCAAGAATGATCGCAGCCTGCTCTACCAGGCGCTGCGTGTTATGAAAATCCCATTCCGGCTGCTTCTGACTGGAACCCCGTTGCAGAACAACAAAAGGGAATTGTTCAACCTCATTCAATTCATCGACCATTCGCAAAGTGCCGAGAAACTTGACGAGGAGTTCCAAGTTCTCGATAAGGAGACTCTTCCGAAGCTTCATGACAAGATTCGTCCTTACTTCCTGAGAAGAACCAAGGTTGGGGTACTCAAGTTTTTGCCCCCAATGGCCCAGATCATTTTACCGGTTACAATGACGGTCATTCAAGAGAAGCTCTCAAAGAGTATCATGGCAAAGAACCCACAGCTCATCAAGGCAATCTTTGCCAACAGTAAGGTGAACAGGAAGGAGCGAGGATCTCTCAACAACATTCTGGTGCAGCTTCGCAAGTGCCTCTGCCACCCTTTCATGTACTCGGAAGCAATTGAAGAAAAACACGACGACCCAGCCGTCATCCATCGCAATCTCGTGGAAGCGTCGGCAAAGCTTCTGCTCCTGGAACAAATGCTTCCGAAGCTCAAGGAGAGAGGACACCGGGTTCTGATCTTTAGCCAGTTTCTCCAGCAACTAGACATCATAGAAGATTTTCTGACTGGCATTGGCTATCAGTACAGACGGCTCGATGGACAGCTTTCAAGCTTGGAAAAGCAGCGTCGCATCGACGCTTATAACGAGCCAGGCTCTGAAATTTTTGCATTCTTGCTGTCAACACGGGCAGGGGGTGTCGGCATCAACCTGGCCACCGCGGACACGGTTATCATCATGGATCCCGACTTTAATCCACACCAGGACATTCAAGCTCTATCACGAGCCCATCGCATTGGTCAGAAGCAGAAGGTGCTTTGTTTTCAGCTTATGACCAAGGACACTGTTGAGGAGAAAATCATGCAGGTTGGCAAAAAGAAAATGGCCCTTGACCACGCACTGATTGAAAGTATGGATGATGACGATGTTGCCGGGGATGACTTGGAGATCATCCTGTCTCACGGTGCTCAAGCATTATTCAGCGATGATTATCAGAAAGGTGCCATCAAGTATGATGGGCCCTCGATTGACAGACTTCTAGACCGATCTCAAACCGAGCAGACAAGAGTTGATGAAGAAGGGTCTGCGGAGGCTCAATTCTCCTTCGCCAAGGTTTGGTCAAACGATAAAGCAAGCCTAGAGGATGAATTGGAAGCAGCTGCCGAGACAGATGCCCCGGAACCTATCTCTTCCAGTGTCTGGGACAAGATTCTGGCGGAAAGGGAAGCCGAGGCTCGCCGTCACGCCGAAGCAAACAAAGAAAGGCTGGGAAGGGGAGAAAGACGCCGAACTGTATGCATTTTTGAAAGCCCCCTCAAGCTCGTTGCTAACACCTGCAGACCAATACCTACAAGCCCGATTCATTCACCATGTATCTCCAGGATGGTGATGGGCCCAACGCCTCGGACTCTTCAGATGAGTTCGCAGGTGCCAATTCTTCGTCCACTTCTGACGAAGATGATGACGAGCAAGGTAAAAAGCGAACGACTTCTTCACCCAAGCCAAAGACCGGATCAGTCATCGAAGCCGCACAGTCCAAGAGATCAAAGAAAATTGACACTCGAGCTCAGCAGAAAACAACCTCGATGACGCCCCAACGAAACGGCCGACCACCGCGATCCAAACCATCCAAGACGGCAGCACGTCCAACATCAAAACCACGCACGAACTCAGCGAAGACGAGCTTCACGGGCGAGACACGGCCTACCAGTCCAAAGCCCAAGCGCAACCCTATTGGACGAACCAGAAATCACAAAGGGTCGCAGACTTCGAAAAAGGTAGTATTGTCGAACACCCCATTGAAAAGGTCAAATTCAAATACAGGAACCCGAATTACGTGCCCCCCCGAATCCGTTACGTCCCCTCAAACGAAGAAAGGTACAGCCAGCCTGCCCCTGACGCCAAGAGAATCTCCAACGGTCCCAGATACCATCCGAACGACTTCTTCACTAGGGGGGTCAGCTATGCTGCCTCGCCTGCCCCCTACCCCTTTGACTTGCCCCAGGCGCCAACCCTCCCAAGCAATTCAGTAACAGGAAGCAGGCCCATTGGCCCTCCTGCCGGATTCCCAACGTTATCTCATTCACGCATGTTTTCTGCTCGGTCACCAACCAAGCATGTTGAACCCTTGCCTAGCTCGTATTCCTTACCTCAGACACGCATGGCAGTGGAGAGTCTTTCAGAATCTGATGTACGACTGGCTATGGATGCTATTCAGCAGCTTCCAATTGGAGATACTTCAAAACGTCCACATTTCCAGGTGCTCGCAAAGAGACTACAAGAAATCAATCAGGATCAGCAACGACGTGGACCTCTTTGAAACGAGACATCGGGCTATGGACTGAACGTGGGCGGGCGAGGGTAGGAGGCCCAACAGATTTCAGGACAGACTTGCATGTTTCCCAGCATCCCAGCTGGCTACGGTTGCTCTTTTAGCTACGGAACGGAGGTGGCGACGACAAAGTGAATAGAACTCTCGTCGCAAACGGTACCCCCAATGACAATGCTGTATGTGCGCGGTGATTTTGACGCAAGAATCGCCAGACCGTCTTTTGAACGGGGCAATCAGTGTGACGGTGACTTGTCCTCATAGATGATGCCATGCTGGAAGGTGTACGCCATAGCCCACGTAGATGGGCGGCGCATTTGTTGAGTGACGCGTACGTATGACCCATGTTTCAATTCTGCAAAGGAGTCGACGCTGTGATATTGTGCCGTCGGGCGAATTTTTTTGCACCCGTCATGTCTCCGGCACTTTGACGGCAGCTTGAGCAGTATAGGTCACCTCCGTAGCCATTGGCGCTCGAGCATGGATCGCCGGGATCAGCCAGAAGGGCAACTGGATACAGAGCACTGAGAACGGCCAGGAGCTTCATATTGAGAATTGGATTTGTGTAGGGCTAGGCTGCGACCGAAGGCCCAAGACAGCACAGATTCGGTTTTCGAGTCCGTCGGCTCATCCATATCCAGCCGTCAGGTCTTCTTTTATATGTGGATTCCACTGGGGGCTGTTGTAGGGGTGTTGGGGGCCAAAACCAACTGGCTGACGGACCTGTTTCCGCGTTGCGTGCGGCGATGGTGCCCTGGATGTTTACATTTGCTGCCGTTTGACTGGCGGTAGGATTTGTTCAAGCTCACAGCGCCAGCCTCGAGCTGCGGTTGGCGATGGTTTGGGTTGGCAGCCCGTGCTGTGATGATGTTCTGGATGAAGCGATTGAGGTGGAATGGGAGAGAGTCTGTGACCATAGGTCCGAGTACCTCAGGTACTCCGTGCCGAGGAATGTACTGCCTCCTCAGTGCGCCAATTACCCCACACTGGGTGCTTCCCCCAGTGCCTGGTACACGCCAGTACACTGAGAGATCCCAGCCACAACCGCCAAGCCGTGCAGAGTCCGAGTCTGTGTAAGCACTTCTCACGCGGCTGCCTGCATATGTGCCTGGCAGCATCCATCCATCCATCCAAGCAACCTGGTCCTGCACAAAACAATCAAAGCTTCTGCACAGAATCATCAGCGTCACCATTGCGCATGTCCATTAGCGCATCTACACACCATCAAAGGATCCTGCTCGGCCTCTTGGCATGAAGTGGTCGACTCCTCCAGCTCGCTCGCAGCCTTCACAAGTCCTCGGCCTTGGTCTGCCGCAACGTCGTCACCGTCATTTCCCGCCTTTGCTGGGCTCCAAACAATAAAGCCATGGCCCACGTCCATGGTATTTTGACAGCCCTTCCTGTCATCAAGCCTTCTACAAACTCCGCCAGCAAGGCTTATGATACCTCCATTAGACAACACATCGCCGTACTGGCCAAGCGTGCGGCCGAAATACGAACCGCCGTCTTGAGCAGTCCAGAGCCGTTCCTTCAAGTAAGGCGTGCAGCATTTCTTCCGAAACACGAGACGATTCCCTTTCTTCGACTCCTCTGACCCTGACCCGTTGACAGGCTCTCGACCCTGCGGTACACTCAATCGGCTACCTCGTCGTTCTGGATATTCTTTTCCAGCTGCCTGACCCTACGACGCTGATCCCACAAGAAACCCTGCTCGACAAAGTGGTGGACTTTGTTTTGCATGTTGACGCCATACAAATTCGATACTATGGGCAGCCTGTGCGTTCGCTTCTCGAAAACATAGGCAGCGCCAGGTTCTTCCCGGTAAGACCACGGCACATCGTCACCTCTTGACCCGGCTGACATGATTCTAGCCGGCTACGGCCGTGACATTACTGGTGACTGCCATGCTACGTATCGACCCGAGCGCAACCGTCTTTACCTCGACCCATCTCCTCTTGGCCAAGCTCGCGTACAGTTCAAATACCGTAGCAGCAGCCTTGGACATTTTCGATGCTGATATCCTCTTCTACCCTAACATGGGCCCCTCTAGAGATGGTAGACTATTGTGTGAGCCAAGTCTAGCGCCGGCTTCCTACATGTCAACGCAGACCGGATTGACGGATGATGTCAAGCAATCAACAGTCTTGGAATACGACCACATTCGCGGCCTTGCCTACATGTCTATGAGGCTATGGTCCAAAGCACGGGAAGCATTTGAGAAGGTGATGTCCCATCCATGCAGGGAAAGAAGTATCAGCAAAATCATGGTGGAAAGTCACAAGCGATGGATCTTGTTGGGCCTTCTCAGCCAAGGCAAACCTCCGACGGTCCCCAGCTACACATCCGCATCTGCCAACGCGTGCTACAAGACGACAGGAAAGTGGTACGTTGCCATAGCAGAAGCCTTCAGCAATGGCGATGCGCAGAGGCTCAAGTCCCACATTGAGGAAAACACGACGCTCTGGGAAGAGGATGGCACCAGCAGTCTCGTCTCCGAGATTCTCTCGGCGTATCAAAAGTGGCAGATAATTGGATTGCGCCAACTGTATCAACGAGTTGGCATATCGCAGGTCCGAGAAACGACTCTCAATGCGGTGACAGGAGAGCCGTTGGCCAACAACCAAGAGGTGCTCGCATTGGTTGGCGACATGATTGAGTCGGGCATGCTGGATGGGCAAATCGAACAGGACGGCCAGGAAAACTACCTATCATTCCGGGAGAACAGTGACATAGTATCCGAAGCAGAGTTTGCTGCACAAATCGCACACAGCCACCACACGATTGACTTGCTTAGCAAGCAGTATCAGTCGATGAATGAGCGACTGAGTGGAAGCAAGGAATATGTGAAGCATCTACTGAGAGACCAAAAGCGGGCAGACAAGGATAATACGGATGCTGGCATTGGTTTTGATTCTCAAATAGAGGATGAGGATTTAATGGCTGGCATTGTGCCCAATGCTTGATGTCGTTTTTCCTGCACGACCGGCGTTGCGGGGCATAGATGGATGGTTTGCGTCGTGATGAGATTAGAGACGAGGCTCATTCATGTTCGTCGATGGGCTGATGTTGGCCCATCCGCCAAACTGCACATGCTGCATAACGTGGGTACCATGCTAATATACGTGAAGACTTTACGAGACATCCCCGATGTCTATTTATTTGATTGTGTAAAAAGCCAACACACAGGAGCTGCTTCATCACCTCAGATGCCGCATTCTCAACTGATGCAGCGGCACGCAGCCACTGCACGTGGAGAAGTTGTAAACTTTGTGCCTCAGTGGCTTCACAATCCGACGTGAAAAGCTTGCTCGCCAGCGTCAATCTATTCATTTACTTCAGAATACCGAGCCCCTTTAGTCGCTAGTAACCAGACGCAATCAAGGCCCACGACTCGCAAGAGTATCGGCAGGTTTGTAGCAGCGTCGGACTAGCTCCTTCAAGCGTCGAGACGCTTTGGAAGCCACCACCAAGTTTGTCAGTGTGCCCGCGCTTCGAGTACGCTTGCCAGAAGTAAACTAGGCGGGCGGTAGTCAAGTGCGACGAGTCGGCGCATGTTCGGTCCACGAGAGACGAGAGACAGCAACTGTCCTGGACAAGTGCCTGGCCGAGGCTTTTCCCCGTTGGGCATTTGGGTCGGCGAAGCGTATCGAGGCGCCGAATGTGTGTTTCCCAGAGACGCCGGCCGGACTGGAAACTGCAATGCAGACACGTGCGTGCCACCAGACTGTGTAAGGGCCTGGCCGAGGCTTCATGACGCGCCGACGACTTACGGCAGAGGGGGTCAAGAAGAAGAACTTTTTGGAATCCTGCACGCTGCGCTTCGTGATGTTTGCGGCAGCGTGTATTCAACACGGGCGGACCTGGCCGCAGCCGCAGCCGCAGCCGCAGCCGCAGACTCGTAAGCGCAAGCGCAAGCGCCTACTGCCTATGCGAAGGGGCATGAAGCAGAACGGAGCGAGGCCGACGCGAGCCACCGCAAGCAAGCCTCTGTCCGGCCTGCTTGAACGGGGCGTGCGAGTCCGTCGTGCGTCGTCGGAGCGGGACGGGTCGCTGTGGCTTTTGTCGGGGGGTGCCTGCCCTGGACAGGCGCCGTCATTGTCCTGCAAACCTGTGGTATTTGTGCTCACGATGGTCTCTCCGTGGTTGGCCGTTACTCGAAGTTACTTTCCGCCGGCCCGACGAACGTCTGCATTCTCGAGTCGCGTGCGAGTCGGCCCCCTTCCACCATCAAGTCTGGCATATAAGAGCCGCCGTCCAGTCGCCATGCCCCCAACTTCCCCCGGCAAGTCCACGCCAACTCGTTGCTTCTTTCTCTCTTGCACTCAAAGGCGATTCCCGCCGAATCGGCGCCTCCCCCACGGCCCCCTTGTTCCGTGGCTACCTGCACATTGCCAACATGGGTCACGTCTCCTGGGCTCTGGGCGTCCTGTTGAAAATTGCCGCCAGCTTGCCCGCAGCCTGTCCAACAGACGACCCGGGGATGGATCGGCGTGATTTGGATTCCAACTACAACGAGAACACGCACGTCTCGCTCGTCAACGCCACGCCCTACCGCTGGCGCAAGAGCTACAACTCGTCGTACCAGTTGACGGGCTGGGATGCCGGGTGGCCAGAGTACATCGAGCCCGGGAGCGCCAGCACCGTCTACGTCCGGACCTGCTTTCGTTGCTTTCCGCAGGACACGATGGGCGAGGCGACGTACCGCATCGAAGGGACCGGCAGTCCCATGTCGCTTCAGGTCGCGTACCGCTCTGGGAAGAATCACAGGGCCTACGTCCAGTTCCTCGAGGACCTGGAGACGCCCTACAGCGACAAGTCGGCACAGCACAACCTGGGCTTCTCGCAAGGCAGGGGCGGCGTGGGCTTCGTTCTCGCCGGCACCGAGGGCGACTTCATCTCCAACGGCGACCGGCCGGTGGCTTGGATGCAGGCCCAGCTCGCCGAGATTGGACACCTGCCGCTGCGTGAGATCGCCATGCCTCGGTCTCACCACTCGGGGCAGTGGAAGAGCCAGAAGCCCATCGGCGTGGCCACGCCTCGCAACACCCAGACGCAGTCTCTCCCCCTTTACGACCAGCTCAAGGGCGGCGTCAGAGTCCTCGACCTCCGTCCGCTGCTCAGGAAGGGCGACTTCTACAATCACCATGGCTCCAGACTCGGGCCCAACTTCCACGGCATGCTGGGCGCCTCAGTCAAGGACATGGTCGCCATGCACAACAAGTTCATGGCTGACCACCCCGGCGAGCTGTACATCTGGGACATCCACGAGGGAGATGCTCGCGACGGCGACAACAAGTATCGGCCGCTCGACGACCGGGGCCGCCTCAGGCTCTACAACGAGCTGCGCCAGCTCAGCAACCGCGTCAGGGTCCCCGAGGACGTGGATCTGTCCATCCGCCCCCTCAACCAGTTCATCAGCCGCCGCCGCGGCGCAAGGGGGCGGTCGAGCGTGCTCGTCCGCTTGCCCACGTCTTGGGCTGCCAAGCCGCACTTCCCCGGCAGCAAGGAGGGCTTCGTCTCAGGCGCCAACTTTCCGCTCAAGACTCGCTGGTCAAATACCAACAAGGCCGAGGAGCTGGTTAAAGACCAGCTCTTTGGGCTGGCAGAGGCTCGCCCTTCGAGGTCCTCGGGCATGTATGACGTGCAATGGATCCTGACGCAGAAGGGCGCGCAGGTCGCCTTCCCTGTGCAGTACAACTCCATCATCGAACTCTCGGGCGCCGCGTGGAGGACTCTGAGTCAGGAGTTTTGGGAGGCCCTCACCGACGAGTCGTACCCTAATTGGGTCACCATGGATGACATTCATGGGACTTCGCTCAAGGCCATGGCCATGGCTATTAACAAGTGCTTTGCGGCGAGGCGGTGTGGCCATCTCGGGGGCAGAGTTACCGGCATTACGAACACGACACTGGTTTCCCAGGAGGCTCTCAAGGATGGGACGGAGACGTAGGTCGTGCTGGGCATGTATGGTGTTGGGCTATCGGCATGGGCAAACGACATGTTGAATTGTAAGAGGCACTTTTGCGTTATCGTTCTCGCAACCATTGGTATTATCTTTGCAATTCATGTCCAACGTTGCATGTGTACATGATGACATTTTCTTCTTTTGTATGCCTCAAATGTATTTTCGTGGTTGAATCCAGCGTTTTCTGCGTACCGTATGCCATGCCGATGGTGAAAAGTATCTCTTTCTCTGATCTAGAGATAATCGTGAGCCGTCAATGGAAAGCCAAATGACAAGAAGCTGTGATGCTTGATGCAAGCCAAACTCTGAGCCCGGGCGCCAGGTCCTGTTCCCCGACGAAGCAGGGTTCCGTATGACGTGCTACAACAAAGGGGAAGGCCTCTTGCGCCGTCTTATAAAGTTGGGCAGATGCGTAATCGTGTTTTTCGAGTCACCCTCGGGCGCTGCCTCGGGCGCTGCCTCGCCGGGCGACTTGTTGCGGAGAGGCTTGCAGCAGCAGCCCATGGCGGCGTGAAGCACGAAAGCAAAGTCGGTGGCCAGGGCTCCAATCCACATAAAAGCAAACATTTTGACGCCGATATGGACCTTGATGTTGAGCTGGTCCTGGGCGGTGAGGGCAATCTTGGCCGCGACACTGATGGCGGTGGCGATGATGGCGGCAACGGTGAGAACAAGACCCGAGAGGCCGCCGAGCAGAGAGAGGAACAGAGAGAACCACCGGGTCCGCATGGCCAGCGGCGTCCCCAGCAGCAGCACGAGATTGATAATGGTGCCGGCCATGAAGAAGGCGTACATGACTTTGGAGCCGATTTGGAGCAGTCGCAAGATCGTCAGCACCTCGGAGGGCAGCGCGATTTTGGCGCCGGCCAGAAGCTCGCTGACGAGAATTTCAACTGGATTGAACCAATAGAATGTCTGTGGCGGCGAGCAATGTGTGATGCCGCTGTTTGTTTTTTCGTCGAGTCCAAATAAGCGTTTCGTTACGCGAGGACTCTGAGTCCAGGGATTCGGGAAGCGGTGCGGTGCGGGTGAAGCAGACTTACACATCGTTGTATCCCTCACAGAAATTCCAAACGCCAACCTGATAGAAATCGTGGAGTCCCAAACTCCGGGCTACAGAATTAAGCAACCCCGAGTTCGCCACGGCGATGGGGATTATCTGAGCAACGTCGAGTTTGAAAAAGTACGTGTCTCGCAAGACGGGTCGATCGTGCGTGTTGCCGATGAGGGTGAGGACCAGAAATGGGACAGAGATGCCGTACAACAGCGCGGCGATGATGGTGGTGTTGCGGCGGGCTTTGGGCGCGGCCATGTTGAATTGGTCGTTTGATGGCCCTGAGCCCGGCCCTCGGGAACTGATCCTTGGTGCTGATGACGGACGTCGTAGGGCCGCCGTCTCTCTGCTGATGAAATTCAGTGCTACCGACACGATGAGATTGGCAAGAAGATGCTAAGAGGATGGAAGTTTTTGTGTTGTCCAGATGAAGCGGACGGGTAGATGAGACTCTGGGCTCAGGCACAGGCAGACAGGGGAGGCTCCGAGAGAGACAGACGCCGGCCGTGAGACAGTCGATGTGCCATTGAGCCCACAGTCAACAATAGTCCGCATCTCCGTAGCTTGACGATGGTTCCAAAGGCCAGTGGGCCGCTCCACGAACAATGCGCTTGGGCCTTGGCCAGGAGCCAGGACATCCCTCGTCCGATGTGGTAGTTAATTTCCAGATGAGCATGTCCAAAGGTTCAATCGAGCCATCATGGCGTCTGGGCGACTCCTCGGCTCCCCGGCTCCCCGGCTCCTCCCAACGCCGTCACCTAGGACAGCGACCAATCGAGCCGTTTCTTGCTCAATTTCCGGATCTTCTGTGCCGCCAGTGACTTGACGGCTGCAGGGACCTCGTGTGCCGGCAGGACGGCTCATCAATCATCATCTTCGAACAAATTGGGGGCGTCGACGCGCGTTTCTCCTCTTTAGGCTCAACAGCGTCAGCCAGCCTGCTGCCAGGGTAAGTCGCTACCGCAGTCTGGACTTTGTAGTAGGCCGTTCCCCGAATCCCCAACTGAACCACCACCGACCGTTTTGTCATCAGTGGGCCAGAGTCCACGATAGGGTTGCTTGCTCACAAAGCCAGACCGAGCTTCTATCGCCATCCCAGGCACCACGGCGCGGGAGAGGGACCATGATCAGTTTGCCCACGGCTACGTACTCCGGTCAAAACTGACGCTTGACCGTGGGGCTGACTGTGGCGCTTAAGATTTGAAGCAGAGGACGAGACAATTCTTTCCATCTTTAGACATGGTCCATGGAGGTGTGAGGTCATACATTGCGCCTCGCCTTCTCCATCATGACCCACGCATTCATTTGAGCGTCTGGTGCCAATATCAACTGTCACTTTCCATGTGAGAAGAGGCTTGTCGACTCGCCTTCGGCTTGATGCCGTGCCGCTTATTTATCCGTGAGGCAAGGATCTTTGTAACCGCAAGCATTCGTCGAAAGGTCGTTCACTCATGCTCATGTTTGAGACACCTTAGTTGATCAGTTAACAGAATCGTACTGCCGCCGAGGAAGGCTGTGCAGACAGGCCTCGAAGACTTGTCAGTACTTCCCATTGGAGACTCACCAATGCAACACTACAGTCGGCTCCCGGTAATTCTGAGTTTTTTTGTACGGTACTCCGTATTACCATCCAAAATGACTTAGGATCGCCGGTTCCTGCTGTGAACCTCCATAATCATCGGGTGGGCGTTTGTTTTGGCAGAGTAACTCCGTAAGCTCGCTCGTTGACATGCCTCCCTCTGAGCGGCACTCGCTAGATTTTGATGGCAATATTCTTCCATGCAAGCCGGTAGCGAGCAGTCAGGGCTGTGTCATCCCCGGCCGCTCTGTGTTCGCACAGCATAGTTCCCACCAACCACCTTGCCATCCTTGCAGGCGCCATTGGCGTCTGCCAGCCAAGAATTCGATTCCCAGTCCTTCTCTACCAAACAGATGGAAAGTGTGTCTGGCGCGGTGTCATTGCCGGTGGGACGCTGATGCCGGCAAACAGCTGGACCGTGGGTTGATGCAGCTAGAGCCCATCTGGTTAAGGCACGAGGCCGGCCACGGCGCTTCGGTGACTGACGACATTTCTGTTTTGATCTCTTCCTCTTCGACTGCTTTCCCTGTCCTCTTGTATATACTTGTTGAGTTTCTGGGGCAACACCAACGGCGACCCTGAACAAAGCACAATATCTGACCCTGGATTCAATGCCCATCTTCTCATGATGAGGTCGTCAACGACGTCGGTGGCCCTCAATACGTTGGCAGTGCTGATACCGGCAGCTATGTCTCAAACAGCATCGTATACGGCGACCTCCGACCTCACCTTTCTAACCGGAACAAGAACAGAACGACCACCTTTTGAGACTGGTCCTCCTACTGGACCTTATCAGTCATATGGTTCCAAAATTACACTCACCGGTGCCAGCAGCCGGACTACCGCCGTGACCTCTTCGAGCGGAACGACGACAACTGGTGCCAACTTCACCACTACCGCGTCTCCGACACCCACAAACACGCAGCCCTGCAACAACCATGTCGAATTTTGCACTCGAAGGTACAGCAATATAACAAATGTCGGGTGTCATAACTCGCCCTTTGTTGTGCCGGGAAATAGCGGTTCCAACCAGGCGGTGGACGTATTGACTCAGCTGAATGACGGGATTCGGTTTCTCCAAGCTCAGATTCAGTGGCCTCCAAACTCGTCGACTCCTCATTTTTGCCACACGTCTTGTGACTTGCTAGACGCCGGTCCCATCTACAATTGGCTGGGCCGAGTTGCGGGTTGGGTTGATGCCCACCCATATGATGTCGTAACCATCTTGCTCGGCAATGGCAACTACTCGGATCCCTCGTTATATGTCCCCTTCATAGAACGATCCGGCATCACAAAGTATGTGTACAGTGCGCCATATCTTCCCATGGCCCTCAACGACTGGCCCACTTTGGAGGACATGATCATCCGAGGTAAACGAGTCGTCATGTTCTTGGATTATCAGGCCAACCAAACCAAGTATCCTTGGCTACTGGACGAATTCTCCCAGATGTGGGAGACGCCGTTCGACCCGCAGGATCGCGCATTTCCCTGTACGGTGCAGCGTCCGCCTGACTTATCGAAGAAAGCGGCCATGGACCGGATGTATCTTATGAATCATAATCTCAACGTCCAGTTTGACGTGTTTGGTGTCCAGCTCCTTGTTCCAGCGGTATCTCTTCTCAATGAAACAAACGGCTTCAACGGCACTGGGAGTGCCGGGCTAGCGGCGAACAACTGCCGCTCAGATTGGGGACGCGCACCAAACGTCATCAACGTCGACTATTACAACTATGGCTCACCGAAGCCTTGTTCGGTATTCGCCGCCGCCGCCGCGGTGAACAACGTCACCTATGATTATAGCGAGCCTTGCGGCGAGCCTTCTGCGGCATCACACAGCACTAGAGCCCCAACTCTCTGGGTGATGTTTGCGACGTTTGCAGTCGTTGCCTTTTGGTGTCATTAAACTTTGGTCTTGTGCTGGAGAAAACTTGTCAAGAGGCTCTCTTTCCCAACTTGATATATTGTAGCGGCGTTGGATGCTGCGTTTTTATATATAGGACTGGCGTCAAGCTAATGATATGGACAGCCAGTCCGTGGATTCACGGCTGTTCTGCTAAGAGTGTAATTTGGCTTTAGCATTTCATAGACTGCGTATATTCGACGTGGATATATATTTTGTACTTACCGCGCTGCAATATGCCACCGTGTTCCAGCGGCCACTTCATGTAAAACTTGTTGGGCTGCTTACGAAAATACTCGCCTCCTCGTCCCTTGCCTCTAAATATGCCACCAACGAATAGACAAAGCCCTGCAGTCGACGACCAGGAGGCCTCGTGGTCCAGGCACATGGCCATGGACCGGTCATGCACCTCCGATGATGACGCTGTCTGCCTGCTTTGGCCACGACAATGCATTTGCAGCCCAATCAGTCCCCGACTGTTGACCAACCAAGGGGAAGAGCCACCCAGCTTCTAATCTTGTTGGAGGGTGGCACACGGCGACACAGCGGCTGACGGTCCAGTGGCGCTAGTATTGCTGGATCCAACAGATCTTCCTGCGGCCTGCGCAATGTTTTGGTGTCGACTTCACATGGCGCGCGAGGTTGGTTGAAGTAGGATCAGGAATTAGCCATGGTCCATGGGTGTCGGGGCGGAAATAACTCGCGTGGGTTCTCTTTGTTGGTTTTGCAGGATCTCTTGGCAAGAAACAAGAAATTCAATTGGCTATTCCACCAAGAAACGAGGCAACACGCCCGCTTTCCCGCGAGATTAAAACAGGGGGAAGGAGCATTCGACTCTTTGTTGCCCAACCAGCCCCTGCCCCTGCCAGCCCTATCATCATCCTTTTTCAGCCCATTTCAATGTTCACCACCACGATCACAATAGAAAATGTTGCATGGCCCACCTCCAGATGTCCCGCTTCCGAGCTGAGAACAAGGTCTGCCAGGCCACGAGGGGCATGAAGATGATGTGCCTGCCTGCATGTGCATTTCCCCTAGGGATCTGGAGGTGCGTCGTGCCGGGGCTCGTCTCTCTTAAAGCTCGCCCCAACCTGGCCAACTTCTATTCTTCCATCTTTCGAGTACTCCCGAGGGGCAAGACGTCCCTGCTCTTGGGTCTGATCTCAGCTTGTTTAACCAGTGTCTCCTCTTTGCAGTCTCCGGAATGCGTTTGCCGCTGTTGCGTCTGTTGCACCTGTTCCGGCACATTTCTCTTATCCGCGAGACAGCTTAGCTGGTGATTGTGGCCCTGCTCTTTTGCCCGACATGGTGATGCCTGCGGATTATGGATTCTCGTAACCAATTAGGCCAAGAGCCCTTGCGTCAGGGAGCTCCCCCGGACCAGTATGATGACTGGCGATGGCCGACTGTTTCTCCGTTGCGCGATGCCGGCGCTGCCGCCCACTACGATGACTCTTCCTATTTGCATGAACTGCGAACTAAAGCCTCGTTTGTTTCTTCACAGTCTGATCAAGCCACAGCATATTCCTCCGATCATGATAATGGGAGCCGCATCTATACACCAGATTCTACGTGGTCCGGCTCGTTTGCTTACCGAGGTGGATATGCACCCGTGTCGAATATATCTGCTGCTCCGCCTAGGAGGACGCACTCCATCAACGTTCGCAACCCCAGCTATCGCTCCTTACCAAGGCAGAAAGTACCGGCAGGCATACAAGAGGAAGAATATGACCTGTCTCTGTTGAAATCAGCGGCTCTCATGGGTACTAGTGCACCCTACGATGTGATTCCAGATGATGATGAGGCTGCACCGCCAGGAGTCGACATCACATCTGCCATGGGGCCAATGACGACTCATGATGCTGAATTCATCAAAAGCCTACAGGAACAGGAAGCGAATGGAAATCTTACAGGTGGACTAGGTCAAGGTTTTCGACCAGATTCTAGGCTTCGGGACACAGAGCTTCTGTCCAGCCCAACATCAATAAAGCGGAGTCTCTCCAGATCATTCGCACAGCACAAATCAGCCAACCATCTAACACGAAAAGATACTATTCGATTCAAGGGCCAAGCTGAGGCTAACCGGCGAGGAGAGGTCATCGAAGTCGTTCTTGAGACGACACCCACCGATCTCAGCAACTTTGAAGGATCAAACATGCTTTGGGACCCTGACACCCGACGCAGTGCGGTCGCCGGCAAAGTACAGGAGACACAAATATTTTATCCCCAACCAAACTGGAAACCGTGGTCCATGCGATGGCCTTATCTTACTATGATGATACTGCTTTCTGTCACTCTGGCTGTCATGCAAGAGGCTCTTTTCCAAAAGTACGAGAAAATTCCTCTGTTGCAGTTCCAGAAACCCAGCGATGTCAAGCCAGGTCTCTATTTTGCTGTGAAATTTGCGCCTACTCTGTGTGCCGTCATTTACGGAGTGTTGTGGCAATTCGTCGATTTCGAAGTCCGACGCCTGGAAGCATTTTACCAACTATCAAAACCAGGCGGTGCGTTGGCGGCAGAGTCTATGAATGTTGACTATGTGACGAGTTTTAGCTTCATGCGACCTTTTCGAGCATTAACCTTGGGACACCATGCAGTTGCCCTTTCATCGATTGCCACTACCCTGGCGATTTCTCTGGTTCCCACATTTGCGTCTGCCTCAGTTATACTCTCGCCCAGTCGAGAGGAGCGGATGAATCACCCTAATGGTGACAAATATCTGCATTTTTCCCCGGAATGGTCGCGACTTTTGACTTCAACACTAGCCGTGTGCTCTGCCGCGGGCATTGGCCTGCTGTTTTTGCTTCAGAGCAGACGCACCGGGTTACTATCTAACGTGCGAGGTATTGCTGGCCTGGCGTCCATGGCCGTCGTGAGCCACATTTTAATGGACTTTAAGGACATGGATACTTCCAGGCACAAAGACATCCACCAAAAATTGAAACATAATCGATACATTTTGCGAAATTCATCGCTGGCGCCTGACAATGAGAATCCAGCGACGTCACAAGAGAGAGCCATGTATGAAGACGGACACATGTCAGAAAACCCTCATCCGCTGATGTTGCGGCTGGCCGGGTTTATCCCATTTGCAATCGCTCTCTGGGGTTTTATGGGATTCATCCCAGCTTTCCTCTTCACCGAAGCAGATGCTGTCTCAGAAAAAGCGCCCTGGTTTGTGACCGCCGTGTCGGTCTGCCTGAAGATGAGCTGGAATGCTCTGGAAACTGCTGTTCGGGTTATGGAGCCTTACTATATACTATCCAAGAGGCACGCGCCTTCGGTCCTCTTGACGCTGGATTACACTGCCATGCCGTTCGGCTATCTTCCCATCAAGGCACTCTTGAACGGCCATACGATCATGTTCCTGGTTGGTTTTGGCAGCGTCATTGCCGAGTTCTTGACCATTCTCGTGACCGGTCTGGCCACAGTTGATGGCAAGGATTTCCTTCTCAACGGCGATGGCAATGTTAATCAAGACGGAGGCAAATTCATCAACTCTGGACAAGAGACAACCCATTCATTCTACGTCTCTTTTGGCATCGCCATGTTTATCCTTCTGTACATGAGTGTCGTGTCCTGCATCGTCTTTTTCCGACGGCGACATCCGTTCTTGCCGCGACAGCCAAACACTATATCATCTGTGTTGGCATACATTCATCAGAGCAAGATGCTTTATGACTTTGTAGGGACGGAGAAGTTCAGCAGTGCCCAGATAGTAAAGAAGCTGGATGATGGCAAGACTTATGGTCTGGGATGGTTTCAGGGCCGGGACGGGCAAATACACTGCGGAATAGATCAAGAGGAGCTAACGAGTTCGTACAAGCACGGCGTCGATTATACGCAGCGGAACCAGCCATGGAACACACCGTGGGATACGTTGTAGACATGAGCATGGCTCACGCGCAGCACATGAATGGAGGCATACACCGAAGGGTTTGGTTTTCGAGAACAACGATGGTGGCGTACTTCTCGGCTGGCCGGTTACCTGACGGGACCTCCTTGGTGAAATCAAACATGAAGCTCCCGGTTAGCGAGTAGCCGGCAGCAGACCAACACAGTAGGCTTTGGTATATCAGAAAAATGGCACTCGGGGAATCACGATGCTCGATTTGATGGATGGGTTAAACGGCTGGTTGCGCACGACGTGCGAAAAACTAGTCGTTCAATTAGTCTTCTGCCATGCCATGAGTTTGCAGAATGTTACTGTACTGCACTTCATATCAGTGCTTTTTCCTGATGCAGGCATCACACCGTTATGACGACAGTGGACGGACTGCCCGATGCGCAACCCGCCCGCCACTCCATTCAGGGTGGCGAATCAAAGGCGAGTCGGAGGCAAACGCCTCAAAGGGGACGAGAGACGGACGGTTACATGCAAATCAACTCGGAGACGGAGCAATGTTGGGGCATGGGCTGGTAGACGCGGGTTGTGCTTTGGGCGCGCTGTGGCTTTTGATACGTGTGTTTGAAGACGTGACAAATTTAGATAGAGCATACTCCATACTCCGTACGCGAGGCAGGTGATAACGTGAATGCCTGGGCTACGTACATATGGAATATCTCAAACTCATCATGTGACGGGGTCGTGTTGATTTTTTTGGTGGCTTGTACTAGTTTGTCGTACTGAGTCTGGGCGGGCAGGTTTTGCATGCCGATGGCATCATGTGGGCGAATGAGACTGACTCGCTCACGACAAACGCAACAAAGGTCTAGATCTGAGATTTGGACGGCTCTATTGAGCTTGCGCGCACGACAGCACAGCAACTGGAAGTGGCTGAGCGTCTTCCATGCCGGCCGCAGCGCCCAATAGTGTTTTTTTTGTCCTCCTCAGCAGTACGAACTACTCCGTACTACGGGGTACTAGTGGTACTCTGGGCTCTGGAGGAGGACAAGTCATAAGAGCAACCGCGTCGTACGTGTTGCGTGTGATTTCTCTCGGCGCCAAGGCTTGTCATTTTGCTTTTATTATCCGCAGCTGTGACGTGGTAGGCTCCTCACTGGTGCGATGCCAGAGAGACAGTCGACATCGGGGCGGTGCATAGACGTGTAATTTGGAAACCCCGGCACGACGCAGGCGCTGGGAGTCCCCGGACGGTGCTGGAGCAGGAGCTGGTTTTTACAAGGATGGCAGGCGTAGGCGTACCTCATCCCTCTGAATCGTGTCTTGGGAAGAAACGTGCCGTGGGATTTCATGGAGGCTGAGCGCACCGCTGTTGAACTCGGATCTTGGCACCTGGGCGGTTGGTGACCATGTCGACGCGGGCGCTCGGCATTCTGGTCCGCCAAGCAAAGTGGAATAAGAGTGTTGCGTATTGTGTAATGTTTCCAGCAAGTGCGTATTAGCCAGAGCCTCGAGTCAAAAAGTGCGTACGGCGTATGTTCAATGGTACAACAATAGATGGCGAACGATACGAGAAGACGACGCGACGAGACGAGGGCCACGGGGTGGTGCGCCACACATCGTCGACTGATGTCTTCTCACTGTCTCTGCCAGGTTGTCAAATACGGGTGCTGCCGTTGCTGAGCCTGCCATGATGCGCTCCACCCGTCTGAAGTTATTTCAGGTTACCCTAAATGCCTGGTCCCGCGAGGTGCTGGCAAACGGGAAAGATGAAGAGCCGCCGTGAACGACTGGCAACTGGCGCGTGTGACGTGTCCGCCGCTCGGTCAAGTCGAGTGAACCGACAAACAAACACATGGAGAGCAAAGTCAGGGGGGACACGACGCTGGCGCCAGCCCCAGGCATGTATCGCCTGTTAGTGCGGACACGAGAGCGGGCAATGCGCAAAGGCGTCGCGCCGTCGGCGGTACCTGCATCATCCGCAAGAGCAGTGCGGCATGTGACGTTCCTGCACAGCCCGCGAAGCCCCGCCCGGCTGGCACTGTGCCGGGCGCACTATCGTCGAGTTCCTAGTCCCGCCCCGGCAACGCAACCAGCAGGGAAGTTCCCGCGCGGCGCAATATATGCTTTGCAGCGCTTGGCCTCCTCCGACTGGGCTCCTGATTCGCCCAGCATGATCAAGCCCCAGCCCTGTGGAGTCTGCCCGGCGCCACCTGCCCCTCGTCGTGCCCCGTGGTTGGTGTGTCCTTTCGCTTTGCTTTCTCCTGGTCGCGTTCTTACCACAGGACGGTTTTGCTAGTACTAGTCCGGAGTGCTCTCAACTCGTAACTCGTACTGTAGTTACGGACGACTCGTTTCAAGCCAGCAGCGAACCCCCCACCTCTCCCCAAGAGCCACGAGCCACGAGCCAGCCTGCCTACCGCCCGAAAACGTCAACTGGGTCGCTCCTCCTCCCAACTTCTCTCCACCGACGGGTCGACGAGGCCACCTGAAGTCTCTGCGCCTCCGCGTTGCTTCCTCCTCCGATCCTAAACCCGCCAGAACGTCGTTTCGTGGCTTCTTTCCGTCGTTGCTCCTCCTCCGTCCTTTGGCTCATTTTCATTGCTCCGGCCAGCGATTTCGCCCTCAATCTCGCCCCCCTCCCGACAATAGAAGGCGACGCTTCGCTACCCCGTTTCATTCGCTACTTTTGGGCTTTCGTGCAACACCGAGTATCCTCCACCAGACGCTCTTTATTTCCCTCGCTCCGACAGCACCCACCGACGTCGCCCGCCGTCATCGTCTTGTTTCCTCGTCATCTCCTCTCCAGTTCAACTCATTCGCCCGCCGAACGTAGAGTGCGACAGGCGCCCTCGGTCATCGCCTCAACCCGGTCAACCATCACCTTTTGATCCAATCTGGCCTACCGTTCGACCCTCCGACCGGCCCTTTGTTCGCCTTGTCGATTGACTATTTAAAGCCTGGCGACCCTCAGCCTCAGCAGCAACTCTCGTCTGGACTGAGAAGTAAAGCCGCTCCGCGGGCCGATGACGACGCTCGTCTAGAGCAGCACTGATTGATTGCACTGGTGTCAGCCCCCGGATTATCGTCATCAAAAGGTCCGACGACACTGCTCGTCCTTTGTCAAAATGCGGTCGCTTCTGAAGGCGCCACTTTTGCTTCTGGCCTCCATGGCCGCGATGCTGTCTCCGGTTACCGGCGAGGACATGCTCGTGTCCAATTCTCTCAACAACTGTCAAGACGACTCTAGCTTTACAGCCAGTCTCTTCAATGTTGTTTATACCCCAAACAACAACTCCGCGACCGTCCAGGTTGTCGCCACATCATCCGTCCAGGGCTACGTACTTTTCGACCTGGCTATTTCCGCCTATGGTTACACCTTTCTGAGGAAAACTGTTGATCCTTGTGAGATGAAGCTGGGCGGTCTGTGCCCCATGGTTGCCGGAAAGATTCCCTTCGCCTTCAACCTGCCTGTCCCAGCCGACGCTGCTAAGCAGATCCCCGGCATCGCCTACAGTATTCCCGACTTGGATGCCACCGTTCGCGTCCAGATCAACCTGACCAGGACCGACAACCCTCGAAGTATTGCCTGTGTCGAGGCCGACATTTCCAACGGCAAGACGGTCGACTTGCTGGGAGTCAAGTGGGCCACGGCTATTATTGCTGGTTTGGCCTTGATATCCTCTGCCGTTGTCAATGGCCTCGGACACTCCAACACCGCCGCTCACGTTGCAGCTAACTCGCTCTCGCTCTTCGGCTACTTTCAGGGACAAGCAATCCTTGGTCTCACCGGTGTTCACCTGCCCCCCATCGTCCAGTCCTGGACCCAGGATTTCCAATGGTCTATGGGTATAATCAAGGTCGGATTCATGCAAACCATCTTCACCTGGTATCAGCGAGCTACCGGTGGGACGCCGTCCACTATTTTCGATACTCTCACCACCGTCTCCGTCCAGGTTGAAAAGCGTGGTCTCGACTTGGCCGGCCACGGCCTCAATCTTTTCAGGCGTGGTGCCGCCATGATGCCCAAGCCCATCGTCGCCGCAGCCGGCCACGTCATCAAGCGAAGCAACATCATGACCTCGTCTGGTGCTTATATTGTTTTTGGGATTCAGCGTGTGGCTTTCCGCTCCAAGATTGAAACAACCAACCTGTTCATGACTGGGTTGACGTTCTTTTGCATCTTCGTCGTCTTCACGATCCTCGCCGTTGCCTGCTTCAAGGGAATCTGCGAGCTCGCTGTAAAGCGCAAGTGGATGGAAAGCGATACTTTTCTCGAGTTCCGCAATGGTTGGTTCACCGTCTTGAAGGGCATTCTCTTCCGTGTGGCCCTTATCGGTTTCCCTCAGATGGCCATCCTTTGCCTTTGGGAGTTTACCCAAGTCGACTCGGCAGCCGAGGTCGTGTTGGCTGTCTTCTTCTTCTTCGGTCTGGCCGCCACGCTGGGTTGGGGCGCAACCAAGGTTATTCGCATCGCTCGCCGTTCTGTCGCCATGCACCGCAACCCTGCCTACATATTGTTCTCTGACCCCCAGGCTCTCAACAAGTGGGGATTTCTGTACATCCAATTCCGTGCCTCAGCTTACTACTTTATCGTTCCTGTTTTGGTATACACACTGATCAAGGCCATGTTCGTCGCCTTTGCGCAGAAGAGCGGAGTAGCCCAGGCTGTTGGTTTCGTCATCATTGAGGCTGCTGCTCTTATTGGGGCATCAGTCCTTCGGCCTTGGATGGACAAGCCCACCAACTCGTTTAACATTGCCATCTGCGTCGTCAACTTTCTCAACGCCATTTTCCTGCTGATCTTCTCTAATGTGTTTGGTGCCCCTCAACTAGTCGTCGGAGTCGTCGGAGTCGTTCTCTTTGTCCTGAATGCGGTTTTTGCGCTCGTCCTACTCCTCATGGTTATCATTTCTACCACAGTCTCCTTGATCCGCAAAAACCCAGACGCTCGCTATCAATACATGGCCGACGACAGAGCTTCGTTTATGAAGTCTCAAACGCACCTGACCACCACCACTGAGCTGGATGCGCTTGCCGCGACTGCCCGAGGTGACAAGGCAGGCGGATACAAGTCTCACTTGGACTTGGAGGATGACAACGAGTCGTTATCGTCCGATGACCTTCGTCGCCGAGCTGCTGGCCAGAATTCATCCGCCACAGCGTCCCAACACTCTTTCCAAGGACAGCATGGGCCTCGGTCGCCCGTCAATCCATCCATGCCACTTTTCCCTGCGAGCCAGCGTCCTGAGAGTCCGTTCCGCTCGGCCTCACCAAGCCCTTACAATGGCAGTGGATCTACCGCAGCTCAGCGATCCAACAACAGTTCCAGTCCAGTTCCTGGATACCGATCACAAAACACGTCCAGGTAAGTCGACTCTGTCACACGAGACATTTTGGCAGCTTTCATTTAACAAATCCGTGGATAGTCCCTGGCAACGCGGCGCGGGCTATGAGTAGAACAAAGAGGGAGGCAATATCACAAGCAAGCGAAAGTTGGGGAATCCCCCAGCTCGATTCCACAATTATGAAGTACCAGCATTTGAAAGCCTTTGCAGTTGCAAGCAACCAACACTACTACGCATGGCGGTCCCCCGTGTTGATTTTTGAAGGCAGCCATTGGATAGTTGACGACATCAAACACACACACCTGGCACAGCGACGTGGTACATGCGTACCGCCGAGTCGACCCTCGAGCTCTGCACTCGCATCGCATCAACGACCGTGAGGGAGGCTACGAAACTTTTGAAATGCTGTGTACCTTGGCTGCATATATCACATTTTGTCTTTTCTCTCATCATCCTGTTAAAGTCTTTCCTTTTTTTTTTTTTTTCGGCCAAGGTTGGCATGATGGCGTACTGATGATAATGTGGAACAGGAAGGACTATAGTAGACTCAATACCATCGTATGATGGCCTTGGATGCCCCCTCCCGCGAGTCCTGGTTTTCGATTTTCTCTTGGGGCTGTATCGTACGAGTGTATATAATGTATTGGGAGGGAACCGTCAGTGGTACTGGCTCTGATTTCGTGCTTGGCCAGCTGGGTCACGTTTGGTCAGGATTGTTTTGGACCGAGCATAAAGATGGGAACATTGGAACCTAAGCTGGAGAAGTGGACTCTGGCTCCTCTGGCTCCAGACACACTAGTATTAAAGAAATCCTCATCTATATTCTACTCAGTTCGCGTGCCTGTGAGGGCGCAAATGGGCAATCCAGAGAAGGGGGGAAACTGAACACAGCGGCGCCGTGGTCACCAATCCATCGGGCGTGCGTACACAGGGGAGGCGCCGTGTGGTTCGTGTCAAGCATTATAGGTATTAAGTGTCTGTCCTTCCCATGCTCACTGTAATAACCACCTTATTCGTACAAAGAGACTTGTATCTCGTCATCGCTTCTTGCTTCTCGTCCAGCTACATGAAGAAAATGGCCTTCCAGTCCAGTCCGGCCAGTAGAAAACGTCTTTCGACAAGAGTCAAACGGGAAAATTCAGAGAGCCAATGGGCGTGCAAACGTGGCAGAGGCCGGCAAGATTGGTACACGTCGGAAGAAAAGATTTTACTCCCCCAGCTTCTCGGAGTGGGCGACTTCCAAGAACGACTTGTAGAGGGGGAGATACAATATATATATATATATATGGATAACGACGGCAAAAAAAAGGGGGAAAGGACAAAGGGAAACAAAGCAAAGGAATCCAACACACAACAATGATGTAGAAATAGAATCGGGTTGGGCGTGCAGGTGAAAAAGGGAGGGGTGGAAAGGGGGTCGAAAATGTATTTTGACCGATCTTCGTACCGCGCCTCTGGGCCTAGTGACGCAAATCGAGAGAAAACGTCGACTGAAGTGATTTTGGTATCCGTCATTGTGTTGTTCGCTTTTTTTGTTTCTTACTCCTCAACGCCTATTCGTCGCCTGTGACGCCCATGTCGCTGTGAAATTAAGTCCATCAACCGTTATCGCAAGTTCGTGGTACGGCATTCATCATTCGCCGCCAGCTCAAAAAGCAAAGCCCTGCTCTATTAATTTGTCGACGTCTCCCCCGGCGGCGGCCACAGCTTTGATAGCTGCCTCGCTAAGACGTCTGCGTCGATCCTGCGCTTCCTTTTCACGGCGAGCCTTGGTCTTGGAGCTTCCGCTGGGGGCAACCCCTGTCATGAGTACACTGCCATCATTTGGTGTAAAGTTGACGAAACCGATCCCGCCCACGCCTTCGCCACCACCCAAAGACGTGGCACTGTTTGAACCGCTTATATCTCGAGAGCGGCGCTTGCGAACACTGCATGGGGTGCCGGGCATGCTGGCGGGGAGACGGCCGGAGCTGCTCCTTACAGATGACACAGACGCGCCTGAGCTATGGCGAGATCGAGGGATAGCAGACTGATCCGCAGGAGTCGGCGAAGATGATGGGCCTCGCTGCTTTCGCACAGGAGAACAAGACAGGTGTCTTGCACCGGATGACTTGGCCTTTGGGGGCCGGTGAGATCTTTCTGAGGCAGGCATCTTCTGCCCTACGGCCTGAGGAGGAGGAGGCAGCGGCGGAAGAAATGTCTGGGCGTTGACAGTCAAATCATTGACAACAGCTGATTGAGGGCCCCGAGGCTGAGGCATGTGAATCATGAGCCCACCTGCGCTGGTGTCGGCAATGGCTTCGTAGTCATAATGCATCCCTGTGTGCTGACCGTGTCCCATTACATGAACACTGGCGCTCCTCTGGTGATGAGAAAAGTCGTTTGTCCCTTGGCTCATCATAGTTGGTGTCCACCAACCCGCCTCTTGGCTGGTGATGTATTCGCCTCCGTTGCCTGCCCAATGCATCTGATGCTGCTGTTGTTGTTGGTGTTGGTGTTGTTGCTGTTGCTGTTGCCGCTGTTGCTGCTGTTGTTGCTGCTGTTGTTGTTGCTGTTGCTGCTGTTGTTGTTGCTGTTGCTGCTGTTGTTGATGCTGTTGTTGCTGTTGCTGTTGCTGTTGTTGTTGTTGTTGATGGTGGTGATGGTGGTGATGTTGCCACGCTACATCATATTGGAAATGACTCTGACTAGGTTCGCTCTTCACGCCAGGCGATTCTACTGGAGTTTCCGGCGCGACCTGGCCATAATACTGGAGATTTACTCCGCCAGGTGGCAAAAGACCGCCGTCGTTGAAGGGATCGTCACACTGCCCGTGTATGAAACGGGGGGCAGGCTGCTCCTTCTGTTGAATCGGAGGAGATACAGGTAGATTGCCCGTCGCAACAGGTCGGCCTCTTCCTCGCCTTTGCTTAGGTATCTTGAGAGGTTGTAGCTGTTCCTGTGTGGGTGATACTTGGCGTGGTACAGCTGACGCTTTCCGATTCTTTCGCAGGGTTTTTGCCTTTCGTATCGTGGAAGACAAGGCTTCCACAAACTTCTTGGGCTTCCGACCATCGGTGTTGGGGGGTTTTGGAGAGGGCGGATCTGACGTTGTATTTTGCGGTCTCTGTGGCGAATGGAGAGAAATGCTCTCGAGTCTGCTCAGGTCTGCCTCGGACATGGATGCTCTGCCGAGATGCTCAAAGGGCTGCTGAGACGCATGACCCAGGTCGTCGGCGCTTAGCGCGAGGTCTTTTGGGTCTATTTCGTGACTGGCAGCCGAGGCAGTTGCGCCAATGCGGGAGCTGTAGGAGAGAAAGTCGAACTCATCAGCAGACGAGACGCAGGATGAGACGGCGCTTTCCAAGGTTGCGGCAGCACGGTCTCCCATCAAGAGCATCGACCCTGCCACGCCGGGCATGGAGGCTGGCACCGTGTTAAAGTCATTGTTGGCGGTCATTGTGACTGTACCATTGGCATCATAGTCAACGAACTGGCCAAAAAGGTCGTTGTGGACATCGTCGGTGCTGGCGCCATTCACATCCTCCCAATAGATGCTCGGGTCCCTGTTCGCATCGACCGCCTCCGCCCTGTACGGAAAAGTCCAAAAGGCCATCTTGACCCAAGGTTTGGTCCAGAGTGACGATGGCTTTGAACTGTGCTGTTGATGATGATGACGCTATCGTTGCGATGTGTTGCGATGTGTTGAAGTGTAGTGTGCCTGTTGTTACTACTGTTGTGGCGGTGGCGGCGGTGGTAGTAGTCGTAGTCGTAGTAGTCGTCGTTGTCGTAGTCGTAGTCGTCGCAGTAGTAGTTGTTGTTGTTGTTGATGTTGTGATTGTGATTGTGGCTCTAGGTTGATTTGGCCAAGGTCCGTATATACATATGCACATGTGTGTATACAGCATGTATACATGTGTATATATATGCGGTATACGGCACCTTTGCGACTCAGAGTGAAGAGAGCAATGGCAGTGCCATGAGGCTCAAAAAGAACTGTCTTGTCTCTCCGGTACAGGCCGCAGACTTGGAGGCAAAGAAGAACGAAGACAGCTTCGATAAATCAGGAAATTGGGGAAAGAAGAGGAAGCAGAAAAGTCGCAAGGGAGTAGGGAAGAAGTGGAATATGGGAGTTCCCGTTGTGGCCCGAAGCTATCTATCAATCAATCAATCAACCTGGGATGGCCCGAGGGCAACCAAAGCTTGTTGGCCATATCCCATCCCGTAGCAACAATTGGCTCAGGACAACACCCGGCAACGGGCCAGCGATCAGCTAGCAACCGATCTCAGGTCCAGAGTTGTTATTTGGGGGATTCGCAGGAAGAGGCAGGCCTTGGAATGTGGGAACATTGCGCTGCGCATTCCAGTCGTCGTTGGACTTTGGCACCGGACGCAGTGGCCAAGCCCAAACCCAAACCACCAACTCTGGCCATGAGCGAGTCCGACTGACTGACTACATGTACAAGTACAGTAGTTCTCAGAACGACTTCTGAACTCTTGGACAAGCCAGTCCGGCCCCACAACGGCAGCCATTACCGCTCATACATGCATGGATACGTGGACACGGTGGTTGTATCATGGACGTACGCATGTACGGCGCCTGTGGAGGTGCCGAGCAGAACCTCAACCTCAACCTCCTCCCGAGCCCATGTTCGTGTTGCCCGTGTTATGCTCATGCCCAGCAAGGGAGAGAGTATAATTAGTAGACAGAACTTCTGCCGCCATCCCCACTGCAATGTGGTCTTGCTGGGAAATTACTGGAGAGCCCACAATGCATTGATTGATGGTCAGGCCAACAGTTGGTCCCTTGCCAGAGCCACCATGTCGTGCGAAGCAAAGGTCAAGACGCAGCTCGTGCGTGCGTGCGAAAAAACCCAGGCCCGCGCATGCATACGGTCGACCTTTCCCCGACTTCTCCTGCCCGGCAAGCCTGCAAGAGAAACGAAAATGAAACCGGGGGCTGCGCGGCCGGCCCTGCCCTGCCCTGCCCTGCCCTGCAAAACCCCCTCCCTCAACTAACGGCATGACGCAAATGGGCCCTTCTTCTTGGGACTCCTTCGGCGGCTTGTACATAGCCGTGCTGCCCATGCAAACCACAACGTCTGAAGCCTGAAGCCTGAAAGCCTGAAGCTCGAGCTTGAAGCCTGGAGCCCAAAGTCAAAGACGGAAGCCCAAAGATCCAGTGAGGCAGCATGCCGGGTGGCAATTGGCGTGACTTGAAAATCGCCTCCAAATTGTATGCTCCGATGGCCAGGCCTGGCCTGGCCTGGCCTGGTCTGATCTGGTCTGGTCTGGCCTGGTCTGGTCTGGTCTGGTCTGGTCTGGTCTCGTCTGGTCTGGTCTGGTCTGGTTTGGTTTGGTTTGGTTTTGTGCATTGTGCATTGCATATGTACGCCATGCCTTGCTTGCGACATGTAGGCTGCCACCATTAACCATGGCAAAGCTTGATCTGCCAACTGTTTACCGGATGCCAGAAGCCCAGGCTAAGTGTTAGCCTTGAGACAAAATCTTAACGGCATATTATGGAGCACCCCATACATTTAGCAATATGAGCTCCGGCATGATCCAAGGGCAAACCAACGCCCTACCCCACGTGTTTCAGCGACGAATGTCGATTGCCAAGTCAACGGCTAGGGTCGAGTACAGTGATGGTGCTAACTAATACGTGCGTACTTGGGTAATGAGGACAAAGGAGCCTGGATTATTGGCGGCATGGATGGGGATGACCGGACGGACATGAGCAGAGCGTTGTGGCCGATGGTGTGGTTTGACAAGCGGTGACAAGGTGTCGAAATAGTGCTTCCGGCTAACAAGGCAAAACGAGCCATGGGGAAAACGCGAAAAGAGGGCTCTCAACTCCATCGCCCATTCGGGGTATTGTAACGTGATGGTCAAACCATGTTGGTAACCATGCCATGCGGGCACGAGAAAGTCTGGCCAATATCAGAGCTAGGGCAACTCTGTCTCGTCGTACACGTCTCCGCACCGTTAAAAAGGCTGACAAGAAAAAAAAGTACCGACTCTCCTTCACGCATGTACCGAGAGCTTCTGGGCGGAGGGGATATGCCTGCGAGATTCGGCCGAAACGAAGATTTTCCTTGTCCCAAAACGCCAACCAACTTAGCTGCCAACCTCCTCGTCATCAGCGTGAGCGAGCGAGCGGTGTGATTTGTAACTACTAGACCCTTCCCTGGACACTGGTGGCGGAGATTAGCGATTGACGCTCGACGCTCGACGAAGCGACTAGGTACAGAGTCCTTACTAATTACACGTGAGGAAAACTCCATGCGGGCTGTTTATAGAGCGCTGACGAGGTGTTTTTTGGGGTAGCTCCACGACCGCTTCTTTTTCGGTCGTTGCTCGCATAAGGCCAGACGGCCGCATATTCTCGTGTTGAACGTCGGTGCGCCTCGTTGCGAATTCGCTGCAAAACAGCCGTGCTGTGTGTGTGTGGTGTCCCAGGCACAGCCAAAGACTGCCGAGCGCGAATCGAGTTTCGCTTGAGTGGCGGTGCCAGCAATTCTTAGTAATTGGCTTGTTGGTTCGTGGTTTTGCTGCCCTGACAAGAATGAATGAATGAATGAATGAATGAATGAATGATGACGAATGACACACAGTTGGCCATCACGGTTGGGCCTGCCTGGCAAGGGTCAACCTCGTCGGCCGATCGGGCTGGGCCTCCTCGAGCTCGGTACCCACGATTATCATGTACAACGTGCTCCGCAGTTTCAGAGGCGCTGCTGAGGCGGACTATGCCAGTACGGAGTAGCAGCTTGTGCATTTGACGTCAGGTTTCCGCTTTGAGAGTTGCTGGATCGTGTGTTGGCGTTGGCTCTCGGGATGGGAAGTTTTCGTTGTTGGTCAGGGCCCAGAGCTCAAGCAAGGTTAATCAGGGTCGAGGCCGAGGCCAGGGTCGTCGGACGGGGGTTCTGGCCTCGGTTGGGGTCAGTCAGGGCAGGGCCAGGGCAGGGCCGGGGAATCGAGGTCCAGGCAGGCAGGCAGGCCAAGGGCACTCGGCTGTTATGACAAGCGGTCGATGGCTCGAGATTATCTTGTGCCTCCTCCTCGTCCGCCGAACCGAGTACGTCCTGCCGAGGCTTAAGTATGTACCACGGCATACTTGGCACCTACTTTGAACTTCACCAAGTAAGAACTACTTGGATAGTATTGGTATTAAGTAAGTACTTAAGCAGTAGCAGTAGTAGTATTACTACCTAAGTACTTAAGTACTTATTACTCAAGTAAGTACTCCGTACTTTAGGTACTGACTACCAGCACCGACATGCAGCGGCTCTCGAGCCACCATCTACTCACTCAAGTACGTACCTGGGAAGGCAGGTAGATGGCAGATTCAACAACAACAACAACAACAACAACAACAATAACAACATTAGTCTTGTCATATGCAGCTTTATTAATTTTGGGCGAGTGTGAGGAGTGTGCAGCAAATCTGCCACGGGCACCTGCGCACTCCTTCCCCTCTCTTATTTTATGCGGCCTGTCATGACATTCGGGGGGTGCAGGATAGAGTACAGAGTACAGAGTCACCTCGAGTGACTGCTTTGGATTTCCATCAAATCCAGCCGTCTGGGCTCGCCAGTTGACGCCAACGGCCGTCTGCCGTCTTAACCGCCCGAGCCGCTCGCGAGACGGTGTGCATCTTGCGTCTTGTGTCTCGCATCTTGCGCCTCGCGCAGGGCCCTTCCTGACGTCTGTTCTGACATTTGGACCTGCTTCCTGCTGCCTGGTTCCACTTCCCGATCTCGTTTCCGAATGTCCTTTTCGGTCTTGCGTTCGCCATCCTTCGTCTGGTTCATCGGCCCCGTTTTGGCCCCTCACACTCCTCTTACCGGCCTCCCCTCCCCCGTATCGCGAGTCGCGTGGCTCAAGCGCCGATTCCACCGCCAGGTCCGCGTTCATCTGTTGAGACCACCCACTGTCTTTCGTCGTACGGAGAATAGCTATCTCCCAAGCCAAGCTAGCCTCGCCTCTATGCATGTCCAGGTGGTCACGCCGCCTGGCTTGGGCCACTATTCGTTAGCTGTCTCGGCCTTACTCGCATCGTTGCGAGGAGCCGTCCTTCACTTGCAATGCAGGTACAGCCCTGTGTTGGTCTCTTTTCCCGGTCCGATTGACGGCCATGGGGAGCACCATCCTGTAGCTCAGGTCAACTGATGGAGCGCAGCTAAATTTCAAACCAACAAATCGCACGTAGCCGGGATATGACAGTGCCTTCTTTTGGTAACTGATCGGAACCTCGTCACCGCTTTCAAATCCCGCAATAACGCCAACAACGCCTTGTGTGATACTAGCAGGTATATGATTCCGCTTGAGTGCCTGGAAAGTGTGAGATGTACATAGTCCAAAATAGGTAGAATCGAATAAGAGAGAGAACAAAAAAAAGAAGGAAAACAGGAAAACAGGAACAATGACGGGGTTAAAATAGGCAAAAACAGAAAATAGCAATGGACCAAAAAAGCGATAGGGGGGGGAAAGGAGGAAGAAGACGGTGAAGGCAACAGTCATATCGCTTATGTCGGATGATGTGGAGTGAAATAATAATGTGGCAAAAAGCGCCATGGCAATGCCATTACATAGTGGAAGCCCAAAAGAAACTGGGGTATATGAGCGTAGGATGCTTCCAGACTTCATGGTTGGTTCTTCCCATCCGCCGGATGGCCGGGGTTGATTATGTTCTGGCGGTCAATTCCGTACGCATTGATGCTTGGTGATTCTTGAAGCCTTGTATGGTTCTTGTGTCTTCGCCTTCGCATTCTAGGGGCCTTGTATACAATTTGGGAACAATCCATTGCAGCCTCCGAAGACGTCCTGTATACCAGCGCTCCACTTTTGCGTGCATGGTTGGCAAGGCTCTGAATGAGGCTATGACCATCATTTGTCCATATCAACTCGTCGGTCCCAGCGCCATATCCTTCATCAAGGTCCAAGTCCTTACACTCCAGCTTCTGTTTTGGATCGACCTCAAGGAGCGGTGCGTGATGTTCTGTTTCAGCAGATCCGGGCATTAGTTTCACTGAAGGAGAGTCAGCTGGGGGCGACGGCGGTCTTTCTGGTTCAAGATCTAGTATATTGGAATGATGTTGCGCGGAAGGACCAAGCGTATCGGCATCAGTCTGGTCGCATTGCTGTTCTATTTGAGCGGCTGCGCTGGTCGTTTCTGTTGATTTCTGTGCAGTGCACTCCAATTTGTCACAGTCCATCATCAGGACATCATGACCGGGTTGTCGCCGCAGGTGAGGAATCCTCCTATTTACATCGCCGGATAGTACACCACCAGCGCTGTGGCCCAGAGACTTGAGCGACTGTCTTTTCAGTCTGTGCACAAGAGATTCGACGGGTGGAGCCCGATTCCGACGGCGGCAAATGCGTTGTCGTTGAGAGCCTGATATTACGATCCTAGGCTCGATGCTTCGTCTTTCAGATGCTGGCGACTGTGATGACGGCGGAAGTTGGTGTATCGTGTATTCAGGCTGCGGCCGTCGCGGTCCCTCGAGGCGCTCGAATTTGGGCGACCGGCCTGGCCAAGAATTTTTCTGGTGCTCCATTGTCAAGCCGGGCAGACATGGAAGTGAGGTTGACGGGTGGTACGTGATGAGGCTTGTGCTCGTGAGTGTTTCGAGTAGCGACACCGGATTCCTGCTCGCGCGCGTCAGGGCGGACCGAAGGCTACCATCTGGGAACCCATGAAGAGAATGCCGTCTCAGGTACCGAATCCAGCCGCAAAAGACTAATGGTTGGCGAATGTATATGTAGCAGCAGCAATGGCGATGTCGAGGTCGATGTCGAGGTCGATAACCCGTGACAAGGACAAGCGAGGCGACTAATTCTGAGCATGAAAACAACGGTCGCATGCAGGTTCAATGTTGGATTCTTCAGCAAAAGCCAGCCTAGTGCAGGGCAGGGAGAAGAGGCGTCATGACGGACGAGCTCCCATCGGATGGGCGACCTCGCAGTAGTAATATGTGACGGCGGTTGTGCAATTATGCATCGCAGGGTGAGCCACAGACACGCTGAAAACCTGGTGGCTCCAGCCTCCAGGCCAACAACGAGACCGAAACCGCACGTGGCTGCCCATGTTTGTACAAACCAGCCAAAAGTAGTAAAACGTCAAGCTGCCGCAGGCCTGTTTAACGGGCACTAGCATTAATGGCGCCAGCGGCGGAGTGGTGGCTACTTCCTAGTACTGAACGTGTTGTTACGGAGCAACTTGCCAACTCAAGTACCTAGGTACTTAACTTAGTAGTTACGGAGTACATGGGCATGGAATTGTCTGGTCCGACTTGCTCGCCAGAAACCCTGCGTGCGAACGTGTGAACAAAAGTCAGACTAGCCGACTCCGAACTTGGTACGCAGGGCAGAGCACAGTACACACACAATACCGGGTCCTTTGGTGGCGCTGCTACTGCTGCTGCCCCTCTTATTACTGCGCCGCTACTCCGTACTCGAGTACCGACTAGGTACCTGGATATGCACTGCTTCCAAAACCATGGCCACGGGCTCACTGCGACATCGCCCTAGCATGCCATCGGGTCAGCCAGAAATCGCACCCCACCAACAATTGGACCACTCAGCAACCAGCCAGGCCTCGGGACGGCCCAGTGGATGGATGACAGGCCCGGGGTGGGAGTGGCCGCGGTGGCGGCACAAGCCAGAGCGTCCCTGTCCACTTTGAGACTCGGGACCCGCAAGCTGGTGTTGGGCAGGGGCAGGGGTAGGGGCAGTGGTCGATGGCGTGGGATGACAGGATGACAAGGAGACCGAATGCCTCTCAGGACGAACGGAAGGTGCTCCCGGGGCTTGCGGCTGACTTGTCTTTACGAACTTGACTGCGCGCCGCGGACTCGTGCCCCGCCCCACTGTCAAAAGGCTCGCTAGGACTCACCATCTATCTAAGTACGTAGTACGGAGTAGACGATTCATGCCCATGCCGGCTTGGAACACTATGGAGTCTAGACAGCCTTGGGCCTTGGGACCCGGAGCATCCACGGATGCATCAAATTGCTGTACGCCATGCCCTTAGCCGGCCACAGGCCGATCTGAACATGCGTCGTACTGGTCTGTGGTATTGGTTAACTAAGTAAGTAGGAACCACATGGCTTGAGCCGGCCACCACGCTCGGAGTCAGCCCAAGCCAGACACGGTGAGCAGGGGATGTTCTTCATTCTCTCCTCCGGGTACAATGGCGCCCCTGCGCGCGCACGTGTGTGTGCCTGGCTCATGAGTCATGACCACGCTGTCTCTCTCTCGGCAGACGCACTCTAGATTCTCGCTTTTATGAGAGGAGGAACTGCGGCACGTGGAGGTCCTGATCCCATTGAGCGCTTGTTTTCCCAAGTTGTTGGGGGTATCTCATCAGTCGATTGTCCCATGGCAGGCAGCAGGGCGATTTGGAGGGATACAGCACCTCCGTACTCCGTACCTTTGTCATGAGCCAGGTCCTCCAAGTTGCTGCCACATGAGCAGTAGTACGGAGTACACGCGTCTCACTTTCTTTGCCCGTGTCACGGTAAAAATGTAATCATGGCCAATAAACAAAGGACGGCGGACACGGAGTATCATGTAGTGGGAAACATGGTGAAGTCGGCCCTCGGCGAGGGACTGATATCTAAATAACTTCCCGGCTGGGATTGGACAAAGAGCTGGTGGTAGTATTCCGACGTGTAGACAAACATTGCGATTTAAACTACGGAGTACTAGAGCACTCCACATCCAAACTCAGCATTGCTACGCGACTAGTCACCACACTTCTTGTGCCTGCAAGCTGCTGTCACTGGTGATACAAGCGATCAGCACGTACTCGATAGGCATGGATCGCTCGTGCATGCTCTGACCCGACCCGTTTTGGATCCGGCCAGCGTATCGGCTCTTGGACGCGCACGACGCCATGCTTGGCCCATCGCGGAGTGCATATGTTTAGCTCGAGTTTGCGACTGCTCACATCTCCCCTCTCGACTGGTCGCAGATTGCATGAAGACGGACCACGGTCAACACTACGGGGTAGTCGCTGTTTCAGGGTGATGCTGTCTCGGTACATGGGCGGGAGCTCCAGAGTCAATGATTGGGAATCAATACTCCGCCCCAGGACGCCATCAATTGTCGACGCTGGCAATTGCGTGCGCCCCAACCATGGTAGATAAGCTTGCCGTCAATGCGACATCGCCATGCCGACCGTGCTATCCCAGATGGGTGTTTGGCAGATCCAGCCCCAGCCAGTGTGACATGGGCACGAACTCTGAACCATTGTAAGTGGCGTGGCGTTACAATTTGTAAATAAAGCCATCAAGAATTGGATCATTCGATTCCGATACATTGCGTGGTGAGATTTGCGCCCGCTGCCATTGCCGTTGCCCGTGCCCGATGCTCCGATTACGGAGTCATAGACTGACACGATCCAAGTACCTACTTAAGTACTTAAGTACCTGGTAGGTATTGAGGTGCCTAGTACCTCCCAGGGTATCTTTCAGTACCCAGGTACTTCCTCGGTAGGTGCGCGCGCCGCCCCTATTTCTGAGGACAACGGAACTATCACAAGAAAGGTCAAAAACATGACCTCGTCGAAAGTCTGATGAGCTGTCTTGTAGCTGATGAGGATGGGGACAGCCCTGAGAATACCTCTCCGCGCGCTATTAGGTACTTACTAAGTACTTACTCAAGTAGGCAGGTCCGACTCAACAGTCGGCTAACTTATTAACCTACTTAAGTACACGGCAAGCACGGTATAGCCCAGCTCCTTCCGCGCCGGCGCCTTCGACATCTTTCCTCATGGGCTGATGTTTGATCCTTCCCCAGTCGTGCTCCTAGGACAAGGTCAGGTTCATCAACTGGGCCTTAGGAACTCACTGTACTGTGTGTTCGCTGTGAGCGTGGACGGATTCCGCGCGGCGAACCTGTCCATCCAAAGAAGGGCGTCAGTTTTTCAGCGTAGCCGATGCTGTATTATCATTGTTATTGCCACGGCGCCGGCGTCAATTCTGTTTCCTTTTCCCCCTCTCCCTGCTTGATGCACAGGACGCTTGCGCCATGGGTGCCAAACACCCTGGCTAGCCACATGCCTGCACAGACTTGCTGATAGTCAGTAGTTCGGACCTGAAATCACGAGCCCTTGGGCCTCTTACCCCGGGTTTTGAGTGTCAACAATAACTAACTACTTTGTGCAGTACAATACTAGTCAACGAGCTCTGCGCTCCCCCTCTTTGTGGCCGAGGCGGTTGGATTACTGGACCGCGGCAACATTGTTCGGAAACAGGTTGATGGCTCCAGGAAAACAGTGGTTTTGCTCTTTTCTCACACGCCATGGACACCGACTGGGTGTCTGGTTCGGTTTCCAGTTCCCCTAAGACAGCATGGATTACATCAAACTTTCGGGCCTCCATCAAGAGGATCGATCATGACCGCCTGTTTCCTTCGGAAAGAACCTGAAGCAGAAGGGGATTTGAGCGTGGAGGTGTGCACTGCCACTAAGCTCAACTTGAGACTAGAGCAAGCTGGGACAAAAGCCCTGGTATGCCTACTCTGGCTTTGACGTATCATTGTGTCAGCTTCTCTTCCCTGCAAAGAGCCCCGGCGGCTCGAGCGCTCCCTTGGGAGGTTCAAATCCCGTACTTCAGCAGCGCAGAATTCTCCGAGTCCGGCTTGGCTCGACAAACTTCTCCTTTTGCTAATGATAGAAGGGGCAACGTCAAATTGTGACTTCTACGTAGGGCATTCAGAAGTAAAAAGCACCTATAGAGCGTGGACGGACTTGAATGGTGAAACCAAGGAACTGGTACTTCAAATGGATAATGCGATACGTCATCATCTAGAATATTAGGGCGGCACCGTGGTTGCAACCTGTTTACCGTATATTCTGTTCCCTACTTTATCAAGGTGACCGTCCTTACAAGACCACGCAAAGATTGCATCGCAGGGACTTGAGCTATCACGAAGCGGTGCCTAAGGATTGTTGGTCAACCGCCAATGTCGCTCATTAATGGACCATAGCGGTGGCTTGGTCACCAGGGCGTAAATCAGAGGCATGTCTGATCTTCAACTTGGATTCCCTTTGTGACCGTTCTGGATAGCTAACACATGGACTAGTCTTCTGCGGAGAAGCCAAATTGGCTCGGCTAAGCTCGGCACTCGCAACGGGCTCTTATAACTAGAAGGCTGATAGATTTGTTCCCGACCAACACGCAAGTCTTTTCGAGGTACTGAACACTCTAGTCAGGCCAACAGCTCCAGACGACTTTCATGAGGACAACCCCGACACCCTTGTCATTAGTCGCTGCGCTGGCCAATACGGTAATCGAAGCATATTTGCGGGGGCCCAGGCTGGAGCAGTACTTGTTGTCCCTGTTGCGAACTCCGAGAATACAATAAAAAAATGTCGGAGTAAGCATGCGCTTCATATTTGGTGTAGATACACACTTATACGTGAGTTGGGAGTTTGGCCCATACTGTTGCTGCGGTAAGTTTCGTCATCACTTTGATAGACTTGGGGCTGCAAATGACAGATTGTGGTTACAACAAGGCCGTTATTTAAAGCTGATGAGGCGTACATTAGCCATTTTAACCGAGCAACGGTCAAGCCTCGTTCAGTATACGGCTAGACCAGCTCGCACTACTGGTTCAGCTCGACTAGCATGTATGTTTCTATGTTTTGAGGGCACCAGAATGCGTCGGGAGCAGCTTGGTATTTTGACAACAATGACAATTTATAAAGGCCAGAAAAATGACCAAGGAAGAGAAACCTTGGTCTCGGCAGGCTGCCCATCTAGGCAGGTACACATGGCGACATTGGCAAAGGATGTCAAGACCGATTGACATGCATTGGGTACCTGGGTATCTAACTACTTAGAGGTTATACGAAACGTTGGACATGCTGATCCTAGTTTGAATAATTACGGGATTTTCAGAACTTGTCGACCTCGAGCCAGCCGTACGATTTTGCAAAGTCGGCTCAAGTGCTGCGCGTGACTGTGGGTGTCAACAAAAAAAGAGAGGAAAGAAGGGGAGCGAACTTGGTCGTCTGTTTTCGGATCAAGCCAACTTGAGCACGATGCCTGGGGCCTACTTGTCCTCAACTACCTGGAGGTACTCCGTACTCCGTACGATACACGACTTTGGTGCAACACGCACGCACACGAGAATGCAGATGACCCGACCATTGCTCGCCTACCTCAGCTGACCTGACTATTGTAGTTGACCTGACCTAACTATTGCTATAGGGCGCCTACTACTTTCTAATTAGCTAGAAGTTAAATTGCACTTATAGAGACTACTATTAGTAATTAAGAAATATATATAGAGAGTAGAGTTTTTTCCCTTATTAATACTTAGTAAGATTTCCTTCTAAATATATTATAAATTTAACTAGAATTAAATCTTAATTTAATCTTAATTTAATTTAATTTAGTTCTTTAACTTTATTATACTCTTCTTTCTCTATTAACTATTATAATAAATATTCTAGTTAGCTTGCTTAGAACTAAAAATATTAATAATAATTATAAACTTCTAGATTTACTTACTATTTATAATAAATTTATCTTTAATAGTAGAGATATTAATTCTATACTTTTATAAAATATTTAAGCACTAAAAAATATTCTAGCTTTTAAGTATATACTATTTAATAAAGTAAGTTAAAATAATAAATATATTTTAATTATTACACTAACTTTTTTTATATAAGTTAAATATTTAGAAGTACTTTTATTACTATTAGTAAATTCCTTATTAAATAACTAAATTTAAATTCTAACTAATATATTAAGTATTTATTAAGTCTTCTTTACTACTTTTATTTCTAAAATACTATAAACTTTAATAAATAGTATTAAATATATTATTTTAATAAAAGTATTAAAGAAAGAAGATATTAAATAGCCTTAGAAAAGTATTTAATATAGTATTAAAAAAAGCTTTTCTACTAAGGTAATAACTTTAGTAGTATTAAGAAGTATTTTAGTATTTTAATATACTTTTAAGTATACTAGTAGAAAAGTATACTAATATTTTACTTTAAATTTATAGAATTATTATTATATAGTTATTATATTTAAGCTACTTAATATATTAAGTTCTATAAAAAAGTAGATTTTAAGTATTACTACTAAGAAATAAGCTATAAAGTATAGTAAAGTATATATTACTTTATATTCTTTATAATACTAATATTAATTATTTAATAGTTAGGTATATATAATTTAAAATTAATTTACTTAAAAAACCTCTTATAAACTATTTTAAAATAATTATTAACTAATAGCAGAAGAGTTATACTATAGATATATTACTTAACTTTAGTAAATCTATATATACTATATTAATTAATAATTATATATAGTTAATTAATATAATAACTACTTTTATAGTATAGTAAATCTAGAATTTATTAATTACTATAATTAAATTTATAGTATTATTAATAGTAATAATACTTTAAGATATAGTAAAGAGTATTCTTTTTTTATAAATAATTTTTAAAGAAAAATAATATATAGTAAGTTATAACTACTATTACTTTAGTATTTAATAAGTAAACTAAAATATTACTAAATTATAATTACTTAAATTAAACAGTAAAATTAGTTTCTCTTTACTATAAAGTTATTTTTAACTTTATTATTTCTATATTAACTAAAACTATACCTTAAATTATAATATCTTTATATAGAGAGTATAAATACTTACTACTACCTCTATCTAAAGTGCTACCTTTTATACTATAAGGTATTATAAGAGTTATTAAAAAAATAAGCAAACTTTATATAAGTCTTAGTAAGTTATTAAGCTTAATTTAGAATTAATTTAGAGTAAATTCTTAGCTAATATATAATAAATATATTTTTAAAATTAAAGAAGCTTATTAAATTTATTAAAGAATATAAAGAGAAATACTTATTAAATATATATAAAAGCTTAGCTAATACTAATTATCTTTAAGCTATTATTTAGAAGAAATAAATAATACTTTTCTCTTTAGGCTTATTAAGAATTACTATTTTTTATAAA